>NW_024069176.1:15000-63757 GCF_009389715.1 Phoenix dactylifera
CACCAAACAGAAAGTCGGCGAAGTTCGAGGTGATCAAGCAACAACCAAACAGTGCTACATGGCGACTCTTAAAGAGCAAAGTAACCAATTGAAAAGCCAAGTGAAGCAGAACAACCGGCTGAAGCATCAGCCCAAGTCTCGGCCCAGGCACTGCCCATCGAGACCCTGGAGGTACGAGACGAGCCTAAGAAGCAACGAGCAGAGCCTGGGGAACTCCTACTTCAGATCCTCTTAAAAGAGGACCGCCCAGATCAAGCTGTACAAATCGGCTCCAGCCTGAGCCCTTGTGAACGAGACTGCATGATCAAATTTCTCCAAGCCAATGCCAACATATTCACCTGGTCGCCCACTGATATGCCGGGGATAGATCCCGAAGTTATGGTTTACTGACTCCAGGTGAGCTCGACTTACAAGCCCGTCATGCAAAAAAAATAAAGCTTTGCACCAGAACGATAACAAGCGGCGGCCGAGGAGGTGGACAAACTCCTCGAGGCCTGCTTCATCAAAGAGGTCACTGATAAGTGCTAAATAATGCATAAATTAATATCTTATTCATAGCACTTATCATTATTTTAATTCATATATCTTGTAAATTCAACTAAAAATTTGTGTTACCTTCATCATTGCATCTTAATTAGAAATAATTCAAGTTTGATTATTTTTATTGATCGAATCTAATCTATGCAGGTCGAGTCTAACTTATTTGGGATGATCACTGAACCTGAATCGCATGCACCCCGTGAATCGGACCCTCTCAGATTTCCGATTCAGTCTAACTCATCTGTTTCTTTCACATCCAATCGAGTTCAACCTTTCGTTTATATTTCAACCTTCTTTCCTAAAACCTCCCACGTTGCACTATTTGAGCCCGTATCACATCCGTAGAATAGTCTTCATCTCGGTTGAAATCAGCCATTCAAGTCATTCCATCATCCATATCATCTTCATCTATGAATTAATTCCCCTGCTTTATATCTCGTGCATGTTCTCTCCTCCCGCATCTTTCTCATCTTACTTATCTTCCACGCATCTTCAGCCATTCCCAATATTCCCTGTTCCACGTCCTCCCGTCCATGTCCGAAGAACAGAAGCTTCCATCCGCAAAGAACGAAGCCGTGTACCCCTTTGGAACAAGGAACACAACCACAGATCAAATCTTCCTTCACCTCACCAGCATCTACATCCCGTCTGCCCAAGCTTGATCTCATTCGTGATGACCATCCAGATCCATGACAGCATCCCGAGCTTCATGGATCAGAGCCTCCATCTTCACGGGATAAACTCAAATCCCATCCCCCAGCTCATCCCGCCTTCATCCCATCTGCTTCAGCGAACAGAACCCAAGTCTTCATCGATCCAGCCATATCCTCCCTAATCATCCGCGATTCAAGGGATCAGCTCCCAGTTCCGTTCCCAACAACCATCAACATCCCCTGTTTCGGAACCACTCCCAGCCGGCATGCCAGATTGACTCAAACCAATCCAAGCATCCCACGTTCGGCCATCCGTGGATCACGTCCCAGCATCCTTATCACCTCCCCATCCTGTGAGCATCAAAGGATCACTTCCAAATCTAATCCTGTTTACAACCAGCCATCTCCCAGAAAACCTCAGGATCTCATCCGCATCCTTCTCAATATCCCACGAACGGAATTCCATCTCCCAGCATCCTCCTCTTCCGGCTTGATTCCAGCTCCCCTGTTACGTGTAGCATCCCATCTTCATCGCCAACCAAACTCTGGATCCATTCAATCCCAACGTCCCAGCTCAGCTCCTCCCAATGTCCAAGATGTTCTTCCGGATTATTCCCAGACCTATCCACGGACGAGTTCATGTGTCCGCGTTCCATTCTTCCGTTTCTTCCAGCGTCCATACCATCATCTCCTCCCACGACCGGATATTCCGCAACTCATCTCTATCCCATGAACAGCCTTGCATTGGCTCCCAAACCGCCCCACATATCTTCCGCGTTCAAGGATCAAGAGAGATCTGCTCTTATCCAGCAGCCGCATCCTTATCCCACCGCGTCTTCATCCTTATCTGCACTCAAAACAGGGGAGAGGAGAAGGCTGGTGAAGGCTATAAAAGGGGAGGAGACGGACCCCTTGAAACCCATCTCTCCTCAGAGGCCAAGTTCCCCACCGGGAGAAGAAGAGCTTGGCTCTTCTTAGGGAGTTCCCACAAAAGAATAAAAAAAGGAGAGGGAGAGAATACTTTGTGATATTTTGGGAATAGAGGGAGTGGGACGAAAGCAGAAGATTTTCATATGAAGATGGGAGCCCGCTGCTGTGCTGCTGCTGCCGTCCTCCACTACATGGAAGCTTAAATTCCTCACTAGGGTTGGATGCAACCCTAACAAAGGGACACGGATTTTATATTTTTGATTTCTATTCTTGGAGTTGTATAAACTTTATTTTGTTCTTAATGAATATTTTATTTCATCTCATATTTAATTTCTGTGATTTTAAGTATGATGTTTATACAACTGTTTTTCATGATCACTAAGTAAATATAAGATAGTCCATGCTTAGGGAAGATGCGATGTGCTGCCACCTTAGATTAGGGTAGACATTTCATGCCAACTGAAGATGGATTATGCCTAAATTACTTTTGTGAATTTCTATTCGAATGCTTATTAGGCCTGTAGCCAATTTGCATGTTAATCCAAGAACGAAATAAATTATAAATAACCCTTGTTCCGATGTTAGTGGTGAATTCCTTGCCCTAGATTCCCTCAAACTGATATCATTTTAATTGCATTTTTTTTATCAAATTTCTTAGTTTAATTTTCATCACAAATTTTCTTTTTCAAATATTTTTTAAAAAAAATAACTATACCCCAATCCCTGTGGATCGATACCCGTAATCACTATCCTACCAGATACGTGCTATTGCGTGGTCTTTAAAGTTGACTATCAATTTTTGGCGCCGTTGCCGGGGATTGCTAGCATAGTTGTAAGCAGTTCCTGCGGCTCAAACAAACTGAAGTTTGAGGAGGTCCGAAATCTGATACTCAGTGAAGATATCAGAAGGAGGGAGTCTGGTGTGAAATCTGGTTCGATTCTGAACACATCTGAAGGCAGAGGAAGAACTGTGCAACGCAGTAAAAATCATGGCAGATCGAAGTCTAAGAGGAGGAGCAAGTCTAGATCGAAAGGCGATGGCTGCTGGCATTGTGGCAAGATGGGCCACACAAGAAAGAATTGTTGGCTCAGAAAGAAGAATCCAAGCAAGGGGCAGAATGAGGAGTCCGTGAATGCAACCACAGATGAAGCCAACGATGCTCTGATTCTCAGCGTGGACAGTCCTATAGAATCGTGGATACTAGACTCTGGAGCCTCGTTTCATTCTACCTCACGGAAGGAGTGTATGCTGAATTACACTGCAGGAGACTTCGGAAAGGTTTATCTCGCTGATGATGAGCCTTTAGATATTGTGGGGAAAGGTGAAGTTCATATCAGGATGCTGAATCAGTCAGTGTAGAAACTGAAGAATATGAGGCATGTCCCAGGCTTGAAGAGAAACTTGATTTCTGTTGGGCAGCTTGACAGCGAAGGGTATGTTACTACCTTCGTAGGTGGTTCATGAAAAATTACCAAAGGAGCTATGGTGATAGCACGTGGGAACAAGTTGGGAACTCTCAACATGACCAATGACACCAAGGATACGGTGGCATTAGCAGAAAGAGGTGCAGATAGTTGTCTTTGGCATCGCAGACTCGGACATATGAGTGAGAAAGGTATGAAGATGATGGTGAAAAAGAACAAGCTAGCAGATCTGAAAACTGTTGATGTAGGTCTCTGTGAAGACTGCATATTTGGGAAGCAGAAAAGAGTTAGTTTCTCAAAGGGTGGAAGAACACCGAAGACAGAAAAGCTAGAGCTTGTACACACAGATGTGTGGGGGCCTTCACCAGTTGCATCTCTTGGAGGCTCACACTATTATGTCACGTTCATCGATGACTCTACCAGAAAGGTTTGGATTTATTTCATGAAGCACAAATCAGAGGTATTTGTCACCTTTAAGAAGTGGAAAAGTCTAGTGGAGAATGAATCTGGTGTAAAGATAAAACGACTAAGGTCTGATAATGGCGGTGAGTATGACAGCAGCGAGTTCAAGAAATTCTGCGCAGAGAATGGAATCCGAATGGAGAATACAATACTGAGCACACCGCAGCAAAATGGGATGGCTGAGCGAATGAACAGAACCCTGAACGAGAGAGCCAATAGTATGAGGATCCATGCTGGTTTGCCCAAGATGTTTTGGGCTGAGGCAGTCAACACCGCAGCGTATCTGATAAACAGAGGCCCGCCGGTTCCCCTAGATTGCAAATTGGCTGAAGAAGAGTGGACAGGAAAAATAGTAAATTTGTCACATGTTGACCCTCTAATGGATTTTGATGAATACAAAACACTAGAGCATAATTCCCTTTATCTTAACAAGTTATTTGAGGATTTTAGTTGGTTAATTAAGAATATTGTTAAGAAATATCTAGGCAAGTTCCCATGATTTTTAAGAACTTATTGAAGAATTTTTGAGATGAAAGAAAAAGTTCAGGGACAGCCGAGACGTCTCCGGGTTGTCTCCGAGACGTCTCTGGCACAAACAGGAAGAACTGGCACGTCTGGAGACGTCCCCGTAAAACGCGGAGACGTCCCCGGAGCGCGGAGACGTCCCCTGAAAAAGCGGAGTCGACTCTCTCAGAGAATTCCAGAAGACTTGTTTTTCGGAGATATAACGGCGGAGACGTCCCCGTAAAGCGCGGAGACGTCCCCGAAGAAGCGGAGTCGTCCCCATGCAAAAAGCGCAAACAAGCGGAGACGTCCCCGTAAAGCGCGGAGACGTCCCCGGAGCGCCTGGGACGCGACTAACAACTTTTTCAGGTTTGATTTGAATTTCAAACGTCTCTTTTTTGTGTCTAACGGCTATATTTGCTTTTTGGGCTATAAAAGGGACCTCTTAAGTGCTTCTCAACATCTTCTTACCAACCCAATACAAGATCATTCAAGAGAGAAGAGAGAAAAAGAGGTTCAAGGGAGTTAGTGCATTCAAGTGAAGAAATCAAGCGCCTTCAAGTTTTCCAACAGATTTCGTGCTCAACTACTCTCTCCCGTTTGGCATTCAAAGCTCACATTCAAGCCAACGCGATCCACATCGGAAGAACCATCATCTCCCACGCTTCCAACGGCTAAAAGGGTTCTTGCGAGTTCTATTGTTTATATTGTTATATTTGCTTGTTTAAGAAGCTTTGATTTGTTTTAAACCTTTATTCTAATATCTTGTAACTTGATTCAATCAAGGGATTGAATCAAGGGGTTAAGGTTTGTTGGTGAGCCAAAGGAAAAAACCAACGTTGTAAGGTTGTGGTTGGTGAGCCTTTGGGAAAACCAACCGGGTTGGATTGTGAGCCCGTGAAAACAATCGGTTGGTTCAAGTCGGTGAGCCTGTGAAAACCGACCGAGTTTGTTGTGATCTCGTAAAACAACAAGTTGGGTTGTGAGCTTGTAAAACAACCGGCTGTAATCTGTAGGATTATAGTGAAATTCCCAAGAGGTCTTGGGGAGTGGATGTAGGTGCTGGGGTGCACCGAACCACTATATGTTTGTTGTGTTTGTAATGCTTCTTGTCATTGTCTAACTAACACACTTACTTACTTAGATAAATTGCTTGCTTAACTCTTATCCGCGCATCCCTTAGTTGCAAGCATATTCAATCAAGTCACGTTCTATACATCAAACTGTTGCTAAGTTTAACTTTCACTGTGCATCTGTACAACTTAGCATAATTAATCAAAAAGTTTCAAAAGCAATATAAAAGTTTTTAAAAGACCCAATTCACCCCCCCTCTTGGGTTGTATCTACTGGGCAACAAGTGGTATCAGAGCAGGTGCTCAAATATTATTTGTAGTCTTAACCGACTAGAGCCAAAGATCATGACAACTCAAATAGATAGTTTTCTAGGAGAAGGACAATCAATTGATACACCTCCACTATTTAATGGCTTAAACTATACACATTGGAAAATACGCATGCGCGTTTTTATTCAATCACAAAACTATTACTTATGGAAAATCATAATAAATGACCTTCACACACTCTCTCAAACTTTTAATGAAAAGGACTTAGCACAGTTGAATGCTAATGCTATGAACATATTATACTGTGCTATTAAAGAAACAAATTTTAATGAAATTTCTGCATGCTTATCTGCTAAGGAGATCTGGGATACTTTAGAAAATGTTTATGATAAATCTCAGACTAGCTCACATGTGCTTCAATTATATACTAACAATGAGACTGCAGAAAAGGGTGTTGAATCTCCCTCAGTCGAGTCGACTCCAAGTATCTCAGAGTCGACTCTCAAGTTCACCGAGTCGACTCCAATAAGGTCCGAGTCGACTCCGAGGCAAATCAGCTTCCTAAAGACAAAGAAGAAGAGGAAGCAAGAAGAAAGGAAGAAAGAGGTAAAAAGGAAGAGAGCCTTGACCAAGAAAGAGTCTAGCAAGAAAATAGAAGTTAGGAGCAACAATGATGATATTAGCTCCAAGGAACTACAAGAGGTAACCAACTTGTGCTTTATGGCACAAGAAGACAAGGTAAAATCTGAATCTACTCTTACCTCAAATGATTTTCAAGAAGAATTCTCTTATGATGAATTATTAAATGCTTTTCATGATTTGTATAGTGAATGTAGAAAATTAACTGTAAAGAATAAAAATCTTAAGAAACTAAATTCTGAAAATGAAAGCTTAAGGTCATTTTCAGAAGAATTGATTCAGAAAAATCATAGCTTAATTAAAGAAAATCAAAACTTAAGTAAAGAAATTAATCAATTAAAATCTTTTATTAACAAATTCACCATAAGTTCAGAACGATTAAAAATGATGTTTGAAAGCTAATATGTTACTTATGATAAATCAAAACTTGGCTTGACTTCTTTACTTAACAATAAATCTCTAGAGAAAAAGGTTATTAATTCACCAAACAAACCATTAAATAAGATAACTTATTTCAAAAATGAAAAGGGTGGGAATAACAACTTTACCTATCGTTCTAGTATAATTAAATCAAATGGTAAGGTTATTACTATTAAACAGATATGGGTTCCAAAAGGAACCATATGTCCTAACTCTCAAGGACCCAAGCAAGCTTGGGTACCCAAAATGAAAATATGAGGATGTAGACATAGATGTGCCAAGATACCCATGGAACAAATAGAACCTTCATACAAATGGGTGCTCTAGACACACATCAAAAATGAAACTTAAAATATACTTATGAAAAGAAATTTTAAATGAAATAATAATAATAATGAAATCAGTAATCCTTGCATCTCATCATTATTTTTGCTTTAATATTTGATATGAATTGCTAGTATTGATCAATTTTGTGATATAGAAAATACTTTTGAAAATATAATCAAATCATTTCATTTTATAGTATACTTTACTCACTATTGGATAAGTTGCTAAATGATTAAACAATTTATTAAGAATAACTCTATGAATTCTCTATATGCTTGATTGAGAGTTTTTATCCATGGCATTATTGTTTAAATGATAATGTGTACTTGGTATGCTTTTGAATATATGCACTATGAATACCAAGATTAAAGAAACCATCTTTGGCATATAAAATCAACTCATGCTAGTATGTACTTAATCTCAAAAGACCTTGTCATTGCCCTACTTAGATTATCTTCTAAAAGGTCAAAGCTTGCTATGCATGTTAACTAAGGAAACAAACAAAATCAATTTCTAAATCTAATGATGTTGTTTCCAATACTAAGTTTTCAAAAGCTTACACTGGCTTTGTTCTTGGCACGTAAATTGAAATATTTTCTGCATTGGCACAAACTCACAAAAAGGGTTCAAATGAAAAAGGTTTGCAAAAGTATCATGGGATAGTCTTGAAAACCAATTTTTTATCAAGTTGTGCATAGAAAATAATATTGAATACAATTGTTTCAGCACCAAGGACACCATAAGTAAAATAGGATTAATAGAATTCTTGAAGAAATGAAAAGACAATTGTGTATGATAGTCATCTACTTAAATGTTTTTTAAAAGCTATCATCACTGCTTGTCATACATATGATTTCTATTAAATCTATTTTTTTGATGAAAACTCTTTTTGATCTTCTGAAAAATAGAAAATGAACTATTGCATATCTTTCATATTTATCAGTAGTATATGTTATACTTGATATGGTTTCTTGAAAGTAATGCCAAATCTGATAGAGATATGTCTATCCTTGGATATCATTCATCAAGCAATGCATATAGAATATTCAATGAAAAGATTTTAGTTGCAGAAATATCAATTCATTTTATTCTTTATGAGACAAATGATTTATTATCAAGATACTAAAATCAAATTATATATGTATATGGTTAATCTCTTACATATAATAATCTGAAAACATGTTAATAATTAGAACCAAATTGAGCTTTTCAGAAATGCACTTAATGAAGAAAAATTGATGACTACTAAAAGACTAAATCAAGAAAAGATGAAATAGATCTTGATGAAATTCTTGCATGATTAGAAGTAAAGATCACCATTATCATTTGCTTGCTTTATGAGCTTTATATTCTATCAAATGAGTGTGTAGAATGGACTCCTATGTGCTTACTTTATTAAAGAAGATATATGTTAAATAACCACCATATTTGAAAACACTCATTACAAATATGATAAAGCAATATATGATTTGAAACAAGCATCAAAAGCGTGTTATAAAAGCTTAAGCAACCTTTTCGACAGAAAGTAATAAATCTATGCATCAAAAGAAGAATTTGTGATATCTTACTTGCTCAAAGTATACATTGATGACATCATTCTTGGTTCTACTAATGAAGATTTATATGAAGATTTTACTAAGCTCATGCAAGGTGAGTTTGAAATATGTATGATGAATGAATTAACATTTTTTCTCAAACTCCAAATTAAAACAAACAAGAAAGGGGATCTTCATTGACCAAAGTTAGTCCACAAGACAACTCTTATAGAAGATTGGCATGAAGAAGGTATGTCTATGACCCCATCTTGTAGAATTTGAAAAGGATGAGCAAAGTAGATCTATTGTTTTAAAGCTGTATTGAAGCATGATAGAATAATTATTTTATCATACAGTTAGTAGACCAGATTATATGATCATTGTGTGCCCTTGTGCAAGACTTCAATCTAACTTTAATGAATCACATTTTATTGATAATAAATAAATCATAATCTGAATTTTGATAGAAACAACCGTTTAAGATAAGTTGATTAAAACTTAGCTAACATGTCTTATTGATAATTATCTTAAGCAAATAGAATCTAAGCTAAATTGATTCTGAAAATAAAAAAAAAGAATTGATCTTGATAAATCTTCCTATTGCTTCACATGCTTGTCTTTGAACCATCTTGGTTAATGAAACTATCTCTTTAAGTTCAAGTGACATATGCTTGCTTATATTTAGGCAATCTCTTGAGTAAAATGACTCAACACTCAATTATTGTCATATCGTACGTTGAGTCATCTAGTTAAGAAATATATGGTATGAATGTTTTGTATCTTGAAGAAACTAATGATTTTCCTTCAAGAAAGAAAAGAATTTTGTTAATAATGCAGGATCTTTAAGCAAGAAAATGAGAGATTTCAACTTGAAGGAAACCTCCACATAAGATACAATAAACATTTACATGCAAACAAGAGAGAGGATCTTCTTCAGCCAAAAGTTCACGCATAAGAAATCTAGTTTGGCTTGAAGAATATAGAATGAATAGGTAATTTTAGATACCTTTCTCATAAATTAATTGAGCAAAGTCAATAACTTAAATCTTATTATGGCATGATTATATTCTTTAATTATTAATTTTTGATATCATGTCTATGTGTGTATTGACTGACTTATACTTTTAGAAACTGTTTCATGGTTTGCCCAAACTAAATTATTTCTTTGCCTATATCATAACCATGAAATACACAAGTATATGCTTAAAATTTTGATGTAAAATAACTTGTGAGAAGTTATGAATACTTGAGCATAATGAAAATGTTGTTTGCATGATATACATCTATATGACACATAAGATTATTTCTTTATTCTGCTCTTTCATGTAAATTACTTGAGAATAACAAAAAGAGAGAGAGATAAAGAAAAGAAAATAGATATTATTCAAGAGAAGTAAAATCTAAGTAAAGGCAAATACTTCAATCTTGAGGAAAAGCAAAAAAAGCATAATATATTTGGGACATTTGTGAGCATTCTTTTGGAAGGGATAAAATCCATAATTAATTACACTTAAACAGGGAGAGTTTGAAGTAAACATTTTAACCTTTCTATATTGCTCATCATAGGGATGGTGCCAATGGGGAGGCTAGTGGTAGTACCCGGCACTATTTGACCCAACTATTCGGTGTAGGGCATATTAGGGACGGCATAAGAGGGAGGCTAGTGGTAGTACCTCGTGCCCCTTCCCAACTCCACCGGATAGGGAGCAAATAGAGTATAGAGCATAAGAAAGTTAAAAATGAAAGACAAAGTAAATGAAAGTATATAAGAAGAATCAAGTCAAATTTTTAATCACTTGAAAACACACTTTAATGATGAAATCAGTGCAAAATTATATAGAGGGAGTTTATTTGAAAAGAATTGATTTTGATCCTGACAATTGGTATCAGAGCCAGAGGTCTCGAGTTCGAAACCCAGAGCCGTTTTCCAACATTCCTTGACATTCTTTTTTTTATTATTTTAATGCATGACTTAACACATAATATATTTTGCATGTGGCATGATGTCTTGAATTATGGGTTCTCAATATTTTTGTAATGCCTCATACTTGGACAATTTGATTGAATGTTTGAAATACTACATAACATCTTGTGTTTGGTTTTATTGAAAAGAAATTTCAGATTTGTCGTTCACAATCATCGTTAAAATCTGAAAGTTAAATAAATTTGTGAAAATGAGAAGAGAAGGATATCTCTATTTAGGCAAAATGAATTGAGTTTGTTTTATCTTTCAACTTGCTTAACTTTGGTATATAATGTGCTAATTCATACCAAAACTCACATTAAATACAAAGATTCTGAATATGCTCTTATATGTTTGAAATATAAGTTTTCAATCGTAATGATTTAAGATGAGCTATAATGTGGAAGATACATATCTCAAATTATGACCTTGAAAGGCTCTATTGAAAATCTTTATGAAATTCAGAATCTGATTTTGTATAAAAGCTTAAACTCATATGATTTCTAAATAAAATCTTAATATAAGAAAAATAGAATTAAAATTTTGATGCCTTGGTTGATTGCTCCGATACGCATCCGAAACATATCATTTCTTATCTTTAAAGTGTACTAATATTGGTCCAAATGATGTGTCTTTCGATGATTTTGATTGCAAACAAAAATTTCTAAATATATGATCTTATCTTGATATTAAAAAGATTTATTGTGTTTCATATATACATTGGTGAAAAATTATGATTAAGAAATTGAGTTCTATAAATATATATACCTCAATGATCATCTATATGTTTTTCTCTCCTACATTCTTAAAGACTTCCATCAGAATATATATATAGAGTGAATGATCTTAAAGCTAGAAATATTTCAGCTCACTCAAATGATTCTTAAAAGAAAGAAAATGTAAATGTTTTTAAAAAAAAAACTGAGCTTCAAATGAATCATTTTCTGATTAATATCTCTATATATTTTCTCTAAGATTAGGAGAAAGCATAACTTGTGCTTAAAAGATTAAAAAGGGTGATTGCTATAAATTTTGAATAATTCTTGATCACTCGACATTCTCGATATCATAGAATTTCAGTTTTATTCACGCTTGTCATTAAAATCTGAAATTCAACAAAAGAAAAGAATGATTGAAGAGGAATGCATCTTTTGAGGGGGAGCATTAGATATCTTATCCTAAAGTTACTTTAATTTGATGCATACCTTGATTTTTATGGATTGATTTTGATGAACATCCTTATATTGCAATACATGCTTTAATTATAAGTTTATACCTTAAGATGAGTTCTATAAAGGTTGTCTTATCTCAAACCTTGAGTCTTATGAAAATAAGCTGAAACTTATAGAAAACATATTTTTGAGATTGACAATTTTATTGAACATTATCTACAAATTCTAAACTCTTAAAATGGAATGATCAATTAAGGGGGAGAAAGAAAATTTCAGAAGGAAAGATCTTATGGAAGCATAAATCTATAACTAAAGGAGAGGGAAAGAATACTAAATGAAAAGTGATCCTAATACTCTCCAATATGTATCATCTGAAATTTAAATCTGAAAATCTTTATGATACACCTTGAGGCGTGTTATTTGGTTAGTATATCTCATGCATCACTCTTGAACCAAATTGCAAATCTTAAGAGCCTCTAATTTAATGAAAAAGGGGGAGAATAATGTGTTAAATTTTCTTGAGTATCTCTTAGAAAATCTATTTTTGAACTTCACTAATGAGTCCTAATTGGCTTGCTCTTTAGAACTTCAATTTTGTGCCAATTCATTATTTTATGTATCAAATTGTGCTTATTCTCTAAAGAAATAAAAGAAAGTCTTTAAAAGAGCTCTAAGATGTATCAAAAATTGCATGCTCTTATTATCATAAAAGAACTTTGAAGTCATTAAGAATTAATGATCCAACAGGATGATATGTCTTTCAAATATATAAGTTTTGATCTTTTACTCTGAAAATCAATTGAATTGCTCTCCTATTGATAAAATACTTAATAGATTAGGCAAAAGGTCTTAAATGAACAAGCTTTCCCATTTATTATTGAAGAGAGGTCAGATTTCCATTCGTGCTTTCCTTGAATATCATTTGTGGTACTTCTTGAATTAACCTAAGGAAGATTCCACCTACACTTGATTAGAAAACTATCTGTGGTATCAAATTAGAAAATTTCTTGAAATCACATTCGATGTGTTCTGCTCTGGAATTATCTTAATTGGCTCTGATCTATGCTCATTAATCTTTTTCTAACATTATTGCCTTGAGTTATATGATTCATATTCTTGCAATAACTTGACATGCAAATCAGAGTACAATAAGAAAAAGAAATATCTGAGTATTCTTATCTTTGTGCTTAATGTTCCACTATCTTTTTGATGTTGTCAAAAAGGGGGAGAAATATCTAAGTATATGCTCATAATGCTTTGTATTTTATATTGAATACCAACTCAGCTTAAACTGAAATAGGTTGATTGTGTTAAGCTGATTAAATCTAAAGCATTATCATGAAGTATGTTTTAAATATTTATGTTTTCTACTTCATGCAACTTAGCTATGCATTAGTCCTAGAACACAATATATTTTATATTGCACATACTCCAAGTTTTGTCATCATCAAAAAGGGGGAGATTGTTGACCCTCTAATGGATTTTGATGAATACAAAACACTAGAGCATAATTCTCTTTATCTTAACAAGTTATTTGAGGATTTTAGTTGGTTAATTAAGAATATTGTTAAGAAATGTCTAGGCAAGTTCCCATGATTTTTAAGAACTTATTGAAGAATTTTTGAGATGAAAGAAAAAGTTCAGGGACAGCCGAGACGTCTCGGGTTGTCTCCGAGACGTCTCTGGCACAAACAGGAAGAACTGGCACGTCTGGAGACGTCCCCGTAAAACGCGGAGACGTCCCCGGAGCGCGGAGACGTCCCCTGAAAAAGCGGAGTCGACTCTCTCAGAGAATTCCAGAAGACTTGTTTTTCGGAGATATAACGGCGGAGACGTCCCCGTAAAGCGCGGAGACGTCCCCGGAGCGCGGAGTCGTCCCCGAAGAAGCGGAGTCGTCCCCATGCAAAAAGCGCAAACAAGCGGAGACGTCCCCGTAAAGCGCGGAGACGTTCCCGGAGCGCCTGGGACGCGACTAACAACTTTTTCAGGTTTGATTTGAATTTCAAACGTCTCTTTTTTGTGTCTAACGGCTATATTTGCTTTTTGGGCTATAAAAGGGACCTCTTAAGTGCTTCTCAACATCTTCTTACCAACCCAATACAAGATCATTCAAGAGAGAAGAGAGAAAAAGAGGTTCAAGGGAGTTAGTGCATTCAAGTAAAGAAATCAAGCGCCTTCAAGTTTTCCAACAGATTTCGTGCTCAACTACTCTCTCCCGTTTGGCATTCAAAGCTCACATTCAAGCCAACGCGATCCACATCGGAAGAACCATCATCTCCCACGCTTCCAACGGCTAAAAGGGTTCTTGCGAGTTCTATTGTTTATATTGTTATATTTGCTTGTTTAAGAAGCTTTGATTTGTTTTAAACCTTTATTCTAATATCTTGTAACTTGATTCAATCAAGGGATTGAATCAAGGGGTTAAGGTTTGTTGGTGAGCCAAAGGGAAAAACCAACGTTGTAAGGTTGTGGTTGGTGAGCCTTTGGGAAAACCAACCGGGTTGGATTGTGAGCCCGTGAAAACAATCGGTTGGTTCAAGTCGGTGAGCCTGTGAAAACCGACCGAGTTTGTTGTGATCTCGTAAAACAACAAGTTGGGTTGTGAGCTTGTAAAACAACCGGCTGTAATCTGTAGGATTATAGTGAAATTCCCAAGAGGTCTTGGGGAGTGGATGTAGGTGCTGGGGTGCACCGAACCACTATATGTTTGTTGTGTTTGTAATGCTTCTTGTCATTGTCTAACTAACACATTTACTTACTTAGATAAATTGCTTGCTTAACTCTTATCCGCGCATCCCTTAGTTGCAAGCATATTCAATCAAGTCACGTTCTATACATCAAACTGTTGCTAAGTTTAACTTTCACTGTGCATCTGTACAACTTAGCATAATTAATCAAAAAGTTTCAAAAGCAATATAAAAGTTTTTAAAAGACCCAATTCACCCCCCCTCTTGGGTTGTATCTACTGGGCAACATCACACTTGAGGGTCTTTGGGTGTGTCTCCTTTGTGCACATCAATGCAGAGAAAAGGGACAAGCTAGATGCAAAGTCCAGAAAATGTTTCTTCATTGGATACGGTACAGATGATTTTGGTTACAAGTTCTGGGATGCGCAGAACCAGAAGGTCATCAGAAGCAAGGATGTGATATTCAATGAGCGAGTTCTCTATAAGGACAAGAATACTTTAGATCTTGAGAATGTAGGGGAGCAAAGCAAGGAAAAACAGCAAGTTGAGTTGCAAGAGATTATAGAAGAAGACGTTGCCAAAAGAGTTTAGAGAAATCCTGAAAATTCAGAAACTGTTGCGGCACAACCTCAACCAAGTATACCGCAGCTGAGAAGATCTACAAGAATCTCCAGACAACCGGATAGATATTCTGTTAGAAAACCCCGATCATGCCGCTGAAATTCAAAAATTTCAGATGCAGCGGAAGTGGCATGTGCGGGATCAATCGTTCATCGCATGAACGTTGTTTAAAAATCGTTCGTAGATAGATAAGGATTAAAAACTTTTAAATAACATTAGAAGATCAGATCTTCACCTTTGTGCGGGTAGATGATCACCGCAAACTGATGATCGTGGTTTAGGATGAAGGTTCGCTTGAAGTCGTTCAAGTGCCCGGCCTCTACGGGTATCCATACGAAGCAGAAAACCGATCCAAGCTTTCTATCTCCCCGGGGTGCTAGCTCCCTTGCAGAGATAACTTTGATGGCTGATATCCTCCCTTTCAATCAATCCTTGATTGTGCTTAGGAGGAGGAAGAAGAAGGATGAAGAGAAGAAGAGGAACGAAGCCCTACAGCCTTCTTTTTCTTCCTTGCGTTGGAACCAAACGGTGGAGGAAGAAGGAGGCCACCAAGATCCTTTTCTTCCTTTTGTTGTTGGTGGCTGAAAAGAGAGGAGAGGAGGGTGGCCACGTGATGGAGAGGAGGAGGGCTTCACTTATCATTAGGGCACCTCCTTTCAAAGCCTTATAAAGGTATCTAGGGCTCCTATTTGGTTTAGTCCAAATCATGAATCAATTGGGTTCAATCTATGCTAGTCCTAATCCAATTAGAACTTGAATGAACCATGACTCAATTGAACTCTTCAATCCTAATCCAATTAGGAGTCATGTTGATTCATTAGATTAATAATTAATTAGGACTTAAGAAATCCTAATCCAATTAGGACTTGTTTAATTCTAGTCCTAATCCAATTAGGACTCTAATTTGAATTCGAAGTCCTAATCCGATTAGGACTCTAGGAATCCTACTCCAAGTAGGAATCCAAATTTAATTCAAAACTCCTAATCTAATTAGGATTGTAGGAATCCTACTCCAAGTAGGAATCCCAGTCCTACTCCAAATAGGATTCCCAGTCCAAGTAGGAATCCCAGTCCAAGTAGGAATCTCAGTCCAAGTAGGATTCCTAATCCTAATCCAATTAGGACTCTAGGAATCCTACTCCAAGTAGGACTCTTGTTTTAAGTCCAATTAATTAATTCTCTTTGTTCCTTCTTCAGCTTATTATCAATCGAATTGATTACTTGTGATTCCTAATCACGATTCAACCATCAGATCGGTCAATGCTTCTAGTGTGTGTGACCCCATAGGTTCTACTCTGACTGGTAGTGAGATATATTGTGATCTCTATCACAATGTCATTGAAAACTCCTTTCAATGGGTCGGAACGATTCCAACTCTACTCATTAGGGCTTATCGATCATCGAAATAATCCCTATGAGTCCCACCATCCACCAGTGACACCTAGCAGCATGTAGTGGCTACCCAGCAGAATAGAATGATGAACCTCTAGGTGCAGTTATCATGTGATACAGTCCTTCTATCGTGGATCCCTACAGGACGGAGGTCATGGATAACTCGTCAAACCCCTTCGTCTGTCATATGTCAAGATTTATTTGACTCGAGTTCGATAGTGGAAAACTCTTTCTCCACTTTATATTACTGCCCTGGCCAAGGTCTTAGAACTCAGTCTAACAAATTACATAGGATCACTCCTCTTCTATCAAGGTCGATAGATTCCATGTAAGTGCATACCCTACTCCTACAGTGAACTTACTGCAGCCAATCTACACTACAAGGACCCATATGACTAGAGACCATGTATACGTGTAGTCAAACTACAATAACCTCACTGTGAGTAGCCAAAGCACCGCAGGTCAAAGGACCAGTCATACTACTGCAACATCAAGCAAGTCATTGACGAGTGGATAGACGTCCAAGTAACTTCTTGTCTTGGTCACGCTCAGTATCCTTGTTCTCTAACAAGCACCTGCACTATCACTTCAGTGTCCCTACACTGTGGACTCAAGTCTCGTCCATCCAGAAGGAAAGTGATCTGTGCACTGATCGGATCGATCACCGTCCTCGTGATGTTCCATTGATCAGGAGCATTTAGAAATTAATCACCAATGATACATGGCTCAAATTCTCAACTCTTGAGAATATGCATCATCATCTTATTAATTTCTTGGACGATTCATAGACACATAATTAATATGAATGAAAAGATGCCTTTTATTTATTCAATAATAAATAGTCAAGTACAAAATTATGTTCCTAGAATTAACAATGTGTCAGCCAGATTGGCTTCTAGGGCATACATCTAACATATTCATCCTCTTTATATTATCTGCTATTGACAGATGAAGGTGAACCCGAGTGTTATGAAGAAGCCATGGAAAGCAAAGATTCGGTGAAGTGGGAGTTAGCCATGAAGGACGAGATGAAGTCCTTGGATAGAAATCAAACTTGGGAGCTCAGTTCACTACTAGAAGGCAAGAAGGCTTTACAGAACAAGTAGGTCTACAAAGTTAAAGAGGAACATGATGGCAGCAAGAGGTACAAAGCAAGGTTGGTTGTGAAAGGCTTCCAACAGAAGGAAGGTATCGACTACACTGAGATTTTCTCTCCGGTAGTCAAATATTTAACAATCAGAGTGATTCTGAGTATTGTGGCAGCAAAAAATCTGTATTTGGAGCAGTTGGATGTTACAACTGCATTTCTTCATGGAGAGATTGATGAAGACATCTACATGCAGCAACCTATCGGCTTTGCAGTCCCTAGCAAGGAGAACCTTGTATGCAAACTGAAGAGAAGTTTGTATAGTTTGAAACAGGCCCCGAGGTTGTGGTACAAAAAGTTCGATGGATTCATGATCAACAATGGTTTGCAAGATGTCAAGAAGATCATTGCTGTTATCATAAGGTACTGGATGGCAGTTTTATCATCTTACTCTTGTATGTTGACGACATGTTGATAGCCGGACCGAACCTACAAGAGATTGAAAGACGGAAGAAAGAGCTATCAAGGAAGTTTGCAATGAAAGACATGGGTGCAGCAAAACAGATGCTTGGGCTAAGGATTGAAAGGGATAAGGTGGCTGGAACACTAAAGCTTTCTCAAGCTAACTACATTGATAAGGTGCTGAATAGATTCAATATGACAGATGCAGATCCTGTGAAGACACCTTTGGCAAGCCACTTCAAACTTTCAAAAGAGCAATCACCCAAGGATGATGAGGAGCTGAAGAAGATGTCAAGGGTACCATATGCTTCAGCTGTAGGCAGCTTGATGTATGCTATGATATGCACGAGACCCGACATTGCACATGCAGTGGGAGCTGTGAGCAGATACATGGCCAATCCGGGTAGACAACATTGGGAGGCTGTCAAGTGGATCCTAAGATATTTGAAAGGTACCAGAAATGTAGGCTTGTGTTATAGAAAAGGCAGCCAAACACTACAAGGTTTTGTGGATGCAGACCTAGGAGGTGATACTGACACTAGAAGAAGCACCACAGGGTATGTTTATACCATAGGTGGGACAGCAGTGAGCTGGTTCTCACAACTGCAAAAGATCGTTGCTCTTTCGACAACTGAGGCAGAATATGTTGCCATTACAGAAGCCAGCAAGGAGATGATTTGGCTACAAAACCTTCTGAAAGAGCTGGGCAGAGAACAGAACTGTAGTGTACTATTCTGCGACAGTCAGAGTGCTATTCACTTAGCTAAGAACCCAATGTTTCATGCGAGAACGAAGCACATACAGCTGAGATATCACTTCATCAAAAAGTTGCTAGAAGATGGCAGTTTGTGTTAGATGTATGCCCTAGAAGCCAATTTGGCTGACACATTGTTGATTCTAGGGACATAATTTTGTACTTGACTATTTATTATTGAATAAATAAAAGGCATCTTTTCATTCATATTGTTTATGTGTCTATGAATCGTCCAAGAAATTAATAAGATGATGATACATATTCTCAAGAGTTGAGAATTTGAGCCATGTATCATTGGTGATTAATTTCTAAATGCTCCTGATCAATGGATCATCACGAGGACGGTGATCGATCCGATCAGTGCACAGATCACTTTCCTTCTGGATGGACGAGACTTGAGTCCACAGTGTAGGGACACTGAAGTGATAGTGCAGGTGCTTGTTAGAGAACAAGGGTACTGAGCGTGACCAAGACAAGAAGTCACTTGGATGTCTATCCACTCGTCAGTGACTTGCTTGATGTTGCAGTAGTGTGACTGGTCCTTTGACCTGCGGTGCTTCGGCTACTCACAGTGAGGTTATTGTAGTTTGACTGCACACATACATGGTCTCTAGCCATATGGGTCCATGCAGTGTAGATTGGCTGCAGTAAGTTCACTGTAGGAGTAGGGTATGCACCTATAAGGAATCTATCGACCTTGATAGAAGAGGAGTGATCCTATGTGATTTGTTCGACTGAGTTCTAAGACCTTGGCCAGGGCAGTAATATAAAGTGGAAAAAGAGTTTTCCACTATCGAACTCGAGTCGAATAAATCTTGACATATGACAGACGATGGGGTTTGACGAGTTGTCCATGACCTCCGTCCTGTAGGGATCCACGATAGTAGGACTGTATCACACGTTAACTGCACCTAGAGGTTCATCATTCCATTCTGCTGGGTAGCCACTACATGCTGCTAGGTGTCACTGGTGGATGGTGGGACTCATAGGGATTATCTTGATGATCGATAAACCCTAATGAGTTGAGTTGGAATCGTTCCAACCCATTGAAAGGAGTTTTTAATGATATTGAGATAGAGATCACAATATATCTCACTACCAGTCAGAATAGAACCTATGGGGTCACACACACTAGAAGTATTGACCGATCCGATGGTTGAAATCGTGATTAGGAATCACAAGAAATCAATTTGATTGATAAGAAGTTGAAGGAACAAAGGGAATTAATTAATTGGACTTGAAACAAGAGTCCTACTTCGGGTAGGATTTCTAGAGTCCTAATTGGATTAGGACTGGGAATCCTAGTTGGAGTAGGACTGGGATTCCTACTTGGAATAGGATTCCTCAATCCTAATGAGATTAGGAGTTTTGAATCAAAAATGGATTCCTACTTGGAGTAGGATTCCTAGAGTCCTAATTGGATTAGGACTTTGGATTCAAATAGAGTCCTAATTGGATTAGGACTAAAATTAAATACATCCTAATTAGATTAGGATTCCTTAAGTCTAAATTAATTAATAATCTAATGAATCAACATGACTCCTAATTGGATTAGGATTGAAGAGTTCAATTGAGTCATGGTTCATTCAAGTCCTAATTGGATTAGGACTAACATAGATTGAACTCAATTGGCCAATCCTAATTAGATTAGGATTAAACCATGAAAGAGGGACCTAATCCTCTTTGGAAGAGGATTAGGCTAACCAAGTAAGAGGGGCATCAGCCCCTCTCTACTTGATTAGGTGCGACATGAAGAGAGAGGGGGCCGGCGCCCCCTCTTGGAAAGTTGTCAAGGGCTCCTAACTTGTAGGAGCCCTTCATCCTTATTAAAGGAGGACTAGGGCCGGCGCCCTAGTGATCTCTTTTCCTCCTCTTCAAGCCGTGGAAGCCCCTCTCCTCCTCTTGGTTCAGCCGCCATCAGCAAAGGGAAAAGAAGAGGAGGCGTCTCCCTCCTCTTGGTCTTCTTCCTTGGCTCCAACGCATGAAAAGAGAAGAAGGCTGCAGGGATTCTTCTTCTTCCTAGTCTTCATCCTTCTTCTTCCTCCTTCCAAGCACAATCAAGAGTTGATTGAGAGGGAGGACATCAGCCATCAAAGCTATCTCTGCAAGGGAGCTAGCACCCCGGTGAGATAGAGAGCTTGGATCGGATCCTGCTTCGTGTGGATACCCGTAGAGGCCGGACATTTGAACGGCTTCAAGCGAACCCTCTTCCAAAACCACGAATTCAGATTTGCGGTGATCATCTACCCGCGCAAGGTGAAGATTTGATCTTCCTAATAGTTTTAAAAGTTTTAATTCTTACCTAATTACGAAAGGTCTCGAAACAACGTTCATGCGATGAACGTCGAACCCGTGCATGCCGATTCCGCTGCCATCTGAAAAATTTTTGAACTATCAGCGGCATGGGCGGGTTGCCAACAGTGGTATCAGAGCCTAGGCTTCGTAGATTAAGGTAAGAATTAAATATCTAAAGGCATATTAGATCTGAAAATTGAATGATCATGCATGCTGAAAAATTCTGCATGCAGATTTTTCAGGGGTGCTGATTTTTTGCATGCTGATTTTTATGTGATAAAAAGATGATTCTAAATGCATTGTTAATGGGATTACAAAGTTTAGAATCATGATTAGCATGATCAGCGACCTATGTCATGATACAATCAGTTAGTTTTCAGATCTGAAAATTATAATTGTTGCATACGGTGATGATCATAGGATTCAAACCCTTTTGGTATCAAATGTAATGACCTACGATGTGATCTGCGATGTCATGTAATTTTTCAGATGCTTGCATGCATCTTGTTTGATGTTTGAGAGGCCTGCGTGCCTCCTAAAAGGAGATGTAAATTATTTTTATTTTTATTTTACATCTGGTTGTATTTCTGTGATGTGATGTACATCAACGATCAAGTTGAAGCAAAGGCATGAGATGAAAGGTGATCTAAGCGGTTGATGGCGATGGGATCAAGAGTTGATCAAGGATCGAATCAAGGTGGCTTGGAACCAATTCAAGAGTTGAAGACCACTTGATCGATTGATGTGCATGTGCTTGTAATACGACCTAATTAGAATCCATGATCATCACCTAGTTAAAGTTTAGCTTTAATTTGATGCTGCGATTATAACTGCCTGTGATGTGCCGTTTGCATGTGATGTAAATGCGAGTCGGGTAGATAGGTTTACATGTGATGTAGCAAACCCAATTGAGACCTAAATCAAAACCTCCTCAATCAAGTCGAGAGTGAACCGACATGAGCAAGTCATATTAGATTAATTGATCTAATTGGTGTCTAGGAAAGCATGAAAGGTGGTTACTTAATTAGGACCTTACTATCTGAGTAAGGGGAGCCTCCCACCTGCTTACCTGACCAATTGTTCGATTACCTCTTATGAAGGGCTCAAGTTGCAAACACTAAGACCTGATTAACCAATATTAAGTCAATAGGTCTTCCACTGTAGTAGAGCTGCTAAGGCCTTTCTGATGTTGATTTGTCTCGGCTGGACACAGTGGTCAAGTTGCATCGGGGGGCTGGACCTCTCTATAGACATGAGATGTTGTAGGGTAAAGGTGGGGTTGGGCACCAATAACTGTTAGGTGAGGACCCAATGACGACTTTATTCCTACGGTTATACGGTGGGTCTGACTTAACTAAGAAATGGGACCAATAACTGTTAGGTGAGGTCTTCATGGCTTAGAGACCAAGTTACACTGCAACATGCTTGAGAAGCATTGTACAAGAGTTGTACACTCATCCATCTATGTGTCACCAATAACTGTTAGGTGAGGTGGCATGTAAATTGGTGGGACCGCAGTACCCACTAGAAACCCTAGTCGTGTGGAATTTCCGTTTTTCTACCAGGGGAGTGTGAGGGATTCGAGAAAATAGTGGGAGTTACATTTGTTCTAAAAGACCTTAGAACAGATTAGGATCAAGTACAAAAGTCTAACTAGAATCTTTACTCTCTGCAGATACAATGTCAGCTTCAAGCCCTTTGACCCGTATTCTTGAGACCAACCGACTGACCGGAACCAATTACAAAGACTGGCTTAGAAATCTCAAAATAGTTTTGGACTGTGAGAAGATAGGCTACATACTCGATTCAGATATCCCCACACTACCAGCACATCCTACTGATGTTCAGCGTGAAATGCATAAAAAGTGGTTGGATGATGACATTAGAGTAAAATGCTATATGATGGCATCCATGTCTAATGAACTCCAATGCCAGCATGAAAATATAAAGACTGCTAGGGACATACTGGCACACCTGCAAGAGTTGTATGGTGAGCAGAGTCGCACAGCTCGTTTTGAAGTGTCCAAGAGGCTTTTCAAAGCGAAGATGCGCGAGGGGCAGTCTGTCCATGATCACGGTCTGACCATGATCAAGGACCTAGAGGAGCTTGAGAAGCTCGGTATGGACATGCACAAGGAATTACAAGTGGATTTGATCCTACAGTCACTTTCTGATTATTTGGTCAGTTTATAGTAAACTACCACATGAATAAGATTGAATGCACTAAGACTGAACTAATCAACATGTTGGTAACTGCTGAGGGAGCCTTGAAAGGTTCAAGGGGCAATGTCCTTGCTGCTGAGTTGACTTCTGGTTCCAAGAGAAAGTCTACTTGGAAGAAAAAGAAGCTTGCTAAGAAGCAGAAGAAAGACAAGAAGCCAAAGAAGGAAGTTCAAAAGAAAAAGGCTAACGACAAAGGAAAATGTTTCCACTGCAATGTCGAAGGCCACTGGAAGAGAAACTGTCCTTCATACCTCGAGAGACTGAAAAACAAGAAAGGTGACACACCTTCAGAAGGTATAGACTTGCTCATAATTGAAACTAATCTAACGGTTTCTTCTACTTCTAGTTGGGTTATAGATTCTGGTTCTAGTGCTCATTTGTGCACTACCATGCAGGGTCTAAAGGAAAGTAGAAGGCTGGCGGAAGGTGCGGTAACCCTTCGGATTGGCAACGGGGCAAAAGTTGTTGCTGTGGCTGTGGGCACCTACCATCTGCGACTACCGTCTGGATTTAGTTTAATACTTAGAGACTGCTATTATGTACCTGTTGCTAGCAGAAATTTGATTTCTGTTTCATGTCTAGCACAGGAAGGTCATGTTTTTACATTTGACAAAGACTGCTGTTCTATTTATTTAAGAAATAAAATAGTCGCACGTGGTTTCATGATCGACAGTCTCTATCATTTACATATGGATGTATCTGTGAATGTTACCGAGCAAGATATGAGTGCCAAAGGATCCAAAAGATCCAGAGATGAGATAAACCAAAGATATTTGTGGCACCTCAGACTTGGCCATATTGGAGAGGATAGGATGAACAAAATGGATAAAGATGGGCTTCTCGGCTCATTGACTTCCGAGTCATATCCAGTTTGCGAGTCCTGTCTTCAAGGAAAAATGGCTAGACTGCCCTTTGTAGGACATGGGGAGAGGACCACTGAAATACTTACCCTAATACATACAGATGTATGTGGCCCATTCGATGTGCTAGCCAGGGGACGTTATTCTTACTTCATTACCTTTACCGATGATTATTCACGATATGGGTATGTGTATCTTATGAGACACAAGTCTGAATCCTTTGAAAAGTTCAAAGAGTTCAAGAATGAAGTAGAAAAAACAAACTGGAAAACCTCTTAAGGCTCTTCGATCAGATCGAGGAGGAGAATACCTTAGTGGGGAATTCTGGGACTATCTCAAAGAAAACGGCATAGTCTCACAATGGACACCTCCGGGTACACCTCAACTCAACGGGGTGTCAGAGAGGAGGAATCGGACCCTGTTGGACATGGTCAGGTCCATGATGAGCTTCACTGATTTACCTATGTTCCTTTGGGGAGATGCCTTACTCACAGCGATTTATTTATTGAATAGAGTTCCCTCTAAATCCGTTCCTACCACACCGTATGAGATATGGCATGGTAAGAAACCAAGTCTGGGTCATCTCAAGATTTGGGGATGTTCGGCCCATGTCAAGAGACTACAGGCGGACAAGTTAGAGGCTAGGACCATAAGTGCTCGTTTTATAGGATATCCTAAAGAGTCATTAGGATACAATTTTACGTCTCAGAGGATCACAATGTGTTTGTGAGCCGTCATGCCATCTTCTTGGAAAATCAGTTTATCCTTGATAGAGGCAGTGGGAGGAAAATTGAGCTTGAAGAGAAAGTCTCTGAAAAAGCAACGAGTCATGGATCCTATTGAACCCATTCATACAGAGCCAGTACACGATATCCCTCGACCACCTCGTAGATCTAGTAGGGTCTCCCATCCTCCCGATAGATACTTAGGTATACTAGAAGAGGATACCGAGGAAATGTTCCTGGTGGGAGATAGGGATCACATACAGGATCCCAATACCTACAACGAGGCGATATCTGATATCGATTCCGAGAAATGGCTGGAAGCTATGAAGTCAGAGTTAGACTCCATGCGTTCCAACCAAGTCTGGACCTTAGTAGATCCACCAGAAGGTATTGTACCTATTGGATGCAAATGGATCTACAAAAGGAAGATAGGTTTGGATGGAGAGGTAGAGACCTATAAGGCAAGGCTTGTGGCGAAAGGGTATAGTCAGCACGAAGGCATTGACTATCAGGAGACCTTTTCAACCTGTAGCCATGCTAAAATCCATCCGAATATTGCTTGCCATTGCAGCATTTCATGATTATGAAATCTGGCAGATGGATGTGAAAACTGCTTTCCTGAATGGATATCTTGATGAAGATATCTATATGGAACAGCCAGTTGGGTTTCACTTCCAGTGATGGAGATCACAAGGTCTGCAAGCTGCAAAGGTCCATCTATGGACTAAAGCAAGCATCTCGGAGTTGGAACACTCGTTTCGATGACGCAATCAAAACGTTTTGATTTCATCAAAAACGAAGAGGAACCGTGTGTTTACAAAAAGGTTAGTGGGAGTGCTGTCGTTTTTCTCGTACTGTATCGTAGATGACATTCTCCTAATAGGGAATGATATTCCCATGCTAACCTCGGTTAAGGTCTGGTTGTCAAAAGAATTCTCCATGAAAGACCTTGGGGAAGCATCCTATATTTTGGGAATAAAGGTCTATAGATATAGATCTAAAAGGATGCTTGGCCTTTCACAGAAAATGTACATAGAGGAGGTGCTGAAGAGGTTCAGCATGGAAAACTCCAGAGGGGTCTCTTACCCCTAAGACATGGAATTCATCTCTCCAAGAAGATGTGCCCCAACACATCTGAAGAGATTCAACGCATGAGCAAGATTCCCTTATGCATCGGCAATAGTAAGCCTCATGTATGGCCATGCTGTGTACACGACCTGATATAGCTCTTACTGTGAGTGTCACAAGCAGATATCAGTCGGATCCAGGCAAGAAGCACTGGATAGCTGTGAAGAACAGTCTTAAAGTACTTGAGAAGAACTAAGGACATGTTCTTGGTCTTTGGGAGAAGATCAGAGTTGAAGGTAGAAGGATGCACACATATTGATGATAGAAGTCTACATCAGAATATGTGCAATTGTGGTTCAGTAAATTGGAAGAGTTCCAAACAACCGATCATTATAGATTCTACCTTAGAAGCTGAATGTTAAGCCGTATCTAAGGTGCAGTGGAAACCTTCTGATTAAAAGTTAATTGCAGAGTTAGGGTAAGTCATTAGATGCCATAACACTTTACTGCGATAACATTGGCACCATAGCACTAGCTATGGAGCCATGGTCTCATCAGAAGTCCAAGCACATAGAGCGGCGCTTCCATTTCATACGCGACTATGATGTAGAGGTGCAGAGAGTAGACTCCACGGATAACGTGCAGACCCGTTCACTAAGCAGCTGAGTCAGCAAAAGACTGAAGCCCAACCTTGAGAAGATGGGGCCTAAGATATATGACCAATTGGCTTTAGTGAAAGGGGAGATTGTTAGATGTATGCCCTAGAAGCCAATTGGCTGACACATGGTGATTCTAGGGACATAATTTTGTACTTGACTATTTATTATTGAATAAATAAAAGGGCATCTTTTCATTCATATTGTTTTATGTGTCTATGAATTGTCCAAGAATTAATAAGATGATGATACATATTCTTTAAGAGTTGCAGAATTTGAGGCATGTATCATGGGTGATTAATTTCTAAATGCTTCCTGATCAATGGATCATCACTGAGGACGGTGATCGATCCCGATCAGTGCACAGATCACTTTCCTTCTGGATGGACGAGACTTGAGTCCACAGTGTAGGGACACTGAAGTGATAGTGCAGGTGCTTGTTAGAGACAAGGGTACTGAGCAGGACCAAGACAAGAAGTCACTTGGATGTCTATCCACTCGTCAGTGACTTGCTTGATGTTGCAGTAGTGTGACTGGTCCTTTGACCTGCGGTGCTTCGGCTACTCACAGTGAGATTATTGTAGTTTGACTGCACACATACATGGTCTCTAGCCATATTGGGTCCATGCAGTGTAGATTGGCTGCAGTAAGTTCACTGTAGGATAGGGTATGCACCTATAAGGAATCTATCGACCTTGATAGAAGAGGAGTGATCCTATGTGATTTGTTAGACTGAGTTCTAAGACCTTGGCCAGGGGCAGTAATATAAAGTGGAAAAAGAGTTTTCCACTATCGAACTCAGTCGAATAAAATCTTGACATATGACAGACGATGGGGTTTGACGAGTTGTCCATGAACCTCCGTCCTGTAGGGATCCACGATAGTAGGACTGTATCACACGTTAACTGCACCTAGAGGTTCATCATTCCATTCTGCGGGTAGCCACTACATGCTGCTAGGTGTCACTGGTGGATGGTGGGACTCATAGGGATTATCTTGATTGATCGATAAACCCTAATGAGGTGAGTTGGAATCGTTTCCAACCTTTGAAAGGAGTTTCAATGATAGTGAGTAGAGATCACAATATATCTCACTACCAGTCAGAATAGAACCTATGGGGTCACACACACTAGAAGTATTGACCGATCCGATAGGTTGAAATCGTGATTAGGAATCACAAGAAATCAATTTGATTGATAAGAAGTTGAAAGGAACAAAGGAATTAATTAATTGGACTTGAAAACAAGAGTCCTACTTCGGTAGGATTCTAGAGTCCTAATTGGATTTAGGACTGGGAAGTCCTATATGGGAGGTAGGACTGGGATTCCTACTTGGAATAGGATTCCTACAATCCTAATGAGATTAGGAATTTTGAATTAAAATTGGATTCCTACTTGGAGTAGGATTCCTAGAAATCCTAATTGGATTAGGACTAAAAATTAAATACATCCTAATTGGATTAGAATTTCTCAAGTCTAAATTAATAATCTAATGAATCAACATGACTCCTAATTGGATTAGAATTGAAGAGTTCAATTGAGTCATGGTTCATTCAAGTCCTAATTGGATTAGGACTAGCATAGATTGAAACCCAATTTGGCTAATCCTAATTAGATTAGGATTAAACCATGAAAGAGTGACCTAATCCTCTTTGGAAGAGGATTAGGTTAACCAAGTAAGAGGGGCATCAGCCCCTCTCCACTTGATTAGGTGCGACATGAAGAGAGAGGGGGCCGGCGCCCCCTCTTGGAAAGTAGTCAAGGGCTCCTAACTTGTAGGAGGCCCTTCATCCTTATTAAAGGAGGACTAGGGCCGGCACCCTAGGTGATACTTTTCTCCTCTTCAAAGCCGTGGCCACCTCCCTCTATCTCCTCTTGGTTCAGCCGCAAGCAAAGGGAAGAAGATCTCCAAGCCGTTGGCGGCCTCCTCCCCTTCCCTTCCTTCATCCAACGCAAGGAAGCAAAAGAAGGCTGCGTAGGGGCTCATCTTCTTCCTCTTCTTCATCCTTCTTCTTCCTCCTCTCAAGCACATCAAGGGTTGATTGAAAGAAGAGGAGATCAGCCATCAAAAGAAGTCTCTGCAAGGGAGCTAGCACCCCGGGGAGACAAGAAAACATTGATCGGTCCTCTACTTCGTGTGGATACCCGTAGAGGCCGGACGTTTGAACGGCTTCAAGCGAACCCTCTTCCAAAACCACGAATTCAGATTTGCGGTGATCATCTACCCGCGCAAGGTGAAGATTTGATCTTTCTATTAGTTTTAAAAGTTTTAATTCTTACCTAATTACGAAAGGTCTCGAAACAACGTTCATGCGATGAACGTCGATCCCGCACATGCCTCTTCCGCTGCCATCTGATTTAATTTTTGAAATATCAACGGCATGGGCGGGTTCCCAACAATATGGTGACTGAGTATTTCTTGTATGTTATGAATTTTTTTATCCCTTCTTCTGGATGTTGAAAGCCTCTTTTTCACAAGAATACAATGGAGTTTGCTTAAAAAAAAGAAGACTTAATAGAGTTTGGATCATATACCATCTATGACAGCAAGGGCAGACAAGCGAAGAAACGAGGCTTTTGGCAAACCAACCATTATTACTTGTGCCCATCAATAAAAAGAATGTTATTACTTGTGATGTGAAAGGATATAAAGATTATATATGGGTTACTGCAACCATTTCAAATCTCTAGCTATCTAGGCTTATTTGGTACTGTTTTTTTATTTAAAAAAATCAAAATATGGAATCCAACGGAGAAAATATATTTGGTAATCTTGTTTTATTTCCATCTTTTTAAATAATTTTTATTATTTCCGAATAAATAAAAGTGAAAAAATTCATCTCCAATTTTTTTAAAAATGGATTTCCACCGTTTACCTCCCAACCTCTTTTCTTCTGCCAAATCTCGTCTTCAGACCTATCTCCCCCGCTTAACCATACCGGCTCTTTGAGACTCACCGGTCATCTCTCCGCCTCATGCTGAGTTATTTCTCATCTTTAGTCACGTCGTTGTTCCATCCTCTCTTTTTCTTTTCTTCTAAGGCTCCCTTAACTATCTCTTCGCTCAACATCGAGCTTTCTCTTATCTTCGCCAGCCTCTTCCCCCCCACCCTCCTTCTCATCGCTGGCCCTCCTTATTAAAAAGAAAAAGACGAGTTAAACAAACTTTCTGTTGTCAAAAATTTTTAGAAATAGAATTTTTATTTCCAAACTTTTAGAAAAAGAATGACAATGATGCCAAACGTTGATCTAATGTAGAGAAGCCAGAAACTTCCCTGCTCTATTAAATCAAGAAAGAACGTACAGAGTATCACAAAACAGAAAGCCAAAGGGATGTTACTATTGGGACAAGCCACAATTTCAAATTTAAGCATGCAACTATCCAAATTATTTAGCAAATCTTCTCACAACCATTTGAAATTTGCCACATATGGGGTCTCACCAGCCAGGGATATGCCCCTAATTATTCCGTTACGTGTTGGATGTGGCTTCATCGCAGGGATCTTGTTGGAAACCGTGCGATCTTATCATTATTAAAAATTGACGATAAAGTTTCTTAACTCATGTGAGATCATGTTACGTTTGACTTTCTACAATGCATCTAATCATGGACTCATGTCCCAATATTTGGCTCCAGTTAGCAAATGCTCATCTTTAATGAGGCTGACCTACGTAAACGATCTGACGGACATTTCTCCAGGATCCTTAATTGTCCTCAACTACTCTTGTTTACTTTTTTTAAGTTTCTATGTCGATATCTTGACTCAAGATCTCATGATTTAGACATTAGCCTGAGCTTTATTTTTCTTCCTACGTTAACGATCTTACAAACATTTCTCCAGGATGCTTAATTTTTCTCAACCACTATTGTTTACTTTTTATCAGTCGTTGTATCACAGGTCAAAAGTATACTTTCTATGTCGATATCTAGACTTAAGATCTCATGATTTAGATACTGCCCGGAGCTTTTTTTTTCTTTCTTTTTTTGTGAAGAATAAGGCATTACACTAAGTTGTTTGATCCTCGATGATGATCGTAGCGAAACATGATCTAGTTTACACGTAACAATCCATACACAATCAAACTTAATTACAAGCATCAAATAATGTCATTCATGTCATAGAAGTGGCTAGAGAGGAACCATTATTTCCTTCTATTGCACGTCTGCTAAGGCAGAAAAACAAGAAGTTCAAGCTCAATACATTATCTTGCTTAAAATTTTAATATATACCTTTTTGGTAGACAACATTTTGAAATGCATTAAGACAAATGACACAAGGAACCTAGTTTGAGATTCTCCTAAAAAAAGAAGAAAAGAAGCCTAGCTAGTTGGTTTTCTCGTAGCTTAAGTCTTTCATGCGTTAAGTGCATACTTATAACTAAAAATAGGATAGGCATTTCTGTATTGAGATTTACAGTCCGTTGCATTGTATGATACGTCGAAATAACACAAAATTTATAGATTATGGGTTATTAAGCAAAAATTAGTTGGTTCCTCAGAAAATAATACAGAGTGAGGTCATTATATACTTCATGTCTTTCGGTTCATTGCGAATACATGGGGTACGTTCTTGGCACGCAGCATGATTTGAGTTAAGCTGAGTCAATCTATCAGAAAAGAGAGAAGCTGGAGCAAAATTTGCAAGCTTTTTCAAGGCTCTTGCCTGTTAGCAATATATCACCTAAATAAGCAAATAAATCTAATAACTACAATTAATAGAAAATTTTAAAAAAAATAATATATATATATATACGTATGTTATTCGGCATCAAAATAAATATATTATAGTACAAAAGAAATCTATTCTAGTACAAAATAAATCTATTCATTTAATAAATTTAAATCATAAAATTGCAAATCCTACAGATCTACTAATATTAAATTTAAAATAAAAGTGAGAGAAAATAGCCTGATTGAAGGCAGGTCGAAGCGTGTCTGCTTTCCGCGGATGCGGTTGCTAGCACCCGCGGACGCTGGCAACAGCGTGCGCCAGCCCCGCTGGCGCGCGCCCATGTAATTCCCGGCGGGCATCTGGCAAACGCGCACGCGGCCAGAGGCACCGCGTGCTCATTAATTTTTTCCACAATTTCCCACAAAATTAATTTTTAAATAATTTTAAAATCAAAATAAAATGCTGGATATCTTATATTATGTAATAGGTGTATGCACCTTTTGGTTTGAACCTTCACTTAGTGACAGTTGATTACATCTGTAGAGCCAAGGTGGTCTTAACCTTGAACCTCGGTCCATTGCTAAGATTAAATCAACAGCACACATAATATAGTCTGATCTGGGTTCTAAGCGGGTTGCACTAATATGGCCATGCACAAGTATCTTTCATGTGCTTTTTAGGGGATCACCTATTTTCTATAATCGCAGCATTACGACTGCACATATAGGTGAGTCCTAAAAGAGAAGCTAGCAAGGAAGCTCCTGCCTCTTGGGTCTCGGACTCATTAAGAGTTATACAAACAAACTCATCTTACCGCTTGCTTTTATGAGCACTAGCGCCATAAGGATGAGGAAAAAATAAAACAGTGCTCCTCTTAGTCATACTCCGGTTTGTTTTTACCTATTGAACCTTTTAAGGTTGGGTTCCCACCATAGTGATCTATTTTTATAGGCTAAGCCCCATCCCTCTCGACAACTCTAGAACTACTGTTCTAAATAAATCTTTTATAAGCTAATCAGCCAAATTATTTTCTAATTTTACAAAATTCAAAGCTATAATGTTATTTTTTAACTTATATCTTATTGATTTATGACACTTTTAAGTGTCTGTTCATTTTTACATTGGCATTTTCTTAGTTGCACTAATCTATTGCAGATTTACAGTCACAGTATTAGGAGATAGGTGGTAAAGATGATTTATTTACAGGAAGGTCTATAAGTAGATCTCTAAGCCACTCAGCCTCAGTGCTAGTGGTATCTAAGGCAATTAGTTCAGACTCCATAGCACTCCTAGCTATCAAAGTTTGTTTGGTGGATTTTCAAGACACCGCAGCACCTCCTAGGAGAAAGACATATCATGTGGTGGATTTAACATTTAAGTTATCGCTGATCCAGTTGGCATCACTATAATCTTTTAGAACAGAAGAAAATCCACTAAAGTGCAAACTATAGGACTTGGTATGCTTAAGATACCTAAGGATCCTCTCTAATACTGTTCAGTGAACTCTATTTGGATTAGTAGTATATCTACTAAGTCTATTTATAGCATATGCTATATCTGGCCTAGTGTAGTTTGTTAAGAATCCTAGTGATCCTATGATTTGAGCATATAGGCTTTGAAGAATAGGAATTCCTAAGTTCTTCTTAAGGTGTGTAGAGGAATCAAAAGGAGTAGAGACAGGCTGACAATCGATATAATTAAATTTATTGAGAATCTTGTCAACATAATGATTTTGGGATAACTCAATACTATTTGCACTATCTACTCTAGTCCTAAGTGGAAAGGTATCTTCAAAATATGTTGCATCTCTGGCTTCTATGATAGTGTTGTTACTAATATCACTTTCTTCTGAATTAATCACCAGAAATCTATTGGCATTACTATTGGCTACATATCTTATAAATATGGCATCCACTGTTTTAGGCCCTATTTTGTTTCTCTTAAAATCAGGTATTTTTTACTTTTGCCAAGCACCCTCACACTTTCAAATAGCTAAGATTAGATTTTCTATGTTTCCAAACTTCATATGGGGTTAGATCATTATTTTTGGAGAGAATCCTATTGAGGATATAACATGCTCAAACTAGAGCTTCCCCCCACAAATTCTCTGGTACTCCTGAGCTTATAAGCATGGAGTTAACCATATCCATTAAAGTCCTATTCTTCCTTTCTGCTACTCCATTTGATTGGGGAGAATAGGGAGCAGTCACTTCATGAATGATTCCATGATCTTCACAAAATTGAGTTATATCTTAGATGTATATTCACCTCCCCGATCTGATATAAGAATTTTAATTTTTTTCCTATTGGTTCTCAGCTTTGATCTTAAAAATCTTAAATTTGCTGAGCACCTCATCCTTGGTTTTCCTAGAGGTAAGTTTTAAGTCCACATGTCCCACTCCTAACACACGCGCATCCGAGTTGTTTGCCATGATCATAGCTCCTCCACTTGAGACCTGGTAAGAAGAAAATCAGGAGCAATCCGAACAAATATGAATACCAGCTCCGGTATCAATCCACCAATCAAGTGCTTGTAAAGTCATGTTAACTTCAGAAGTGAAAGAAACAGACTTGAAAGCAGTCTCAGAGGAGCCAGTGCCAGAAGTCACCATGTTGACTTGAGCACTGGTTGTGTGTGGACATTTTCTTCTTGGATTGAAGAGGTGCAGTCTTCTTATAGAAGCACTGGGGAGACAAATGGTTGGTCCGACCACACACATAACAGAAATGAACACCACCTTTCTCTTTCTTCTTCTTCTGCTCCTGGGATTGGATAGGTTTTCTATTGTGGTGGTTAGGGTTTCTAGGATTGTAGGGTTTCTTTTTGTAATGCTTATTTTTGAATGGTCGGTTCTGATTTTTTCTAGGTAGAGTTTCTACATTATAAGCATTATTTTTGTGTCCAGTAGAGGTTTTACTCCTGAGCCTATGCTGCTCTTCAATTCTAATGGAGTTCAAAACTTGGGTTAGGGTGAAACCTCCTTGGGTATGGCTCAGAGTCTTAGCAAAATCAGACCAGAAATTATATAGTTTATCTATCAGACAGGCTACCTAGAATGATTCATCCAAATTGGTTCCATTAGCCCTAAGCTGGTGGATCAAGATTTCAAAATCATAGATTTGGTCATTCATAGGCTTTGAGTTCACCATCCTAAAGTTACTGAAATCGGAGGCCTTGAACCTCTTTACCCCAGCATCATCAAGACTATATTTGCTATCTAGGGTGTGCTAGAGTTCTTTGGCACTCTTGGCTGTGTAATAAATGTCATACAACCTTTCAGAAAGATCATCTAAGTTCTATAGATGTAATAATAGTCTATCTCATCAGATGTCCTATAGGGTGTACTAGTGGAGGCAGAAGGTTCAGTTTGGAAGGAGGATGAACTCCGGTTTGGGTTTGAATTTTGGCGAGTAGCAGGTCGTAAAGTAGTTGGGTTGGACCTGTTATCAACTTCAGTAGTGCTCTCACATATGGCTGAGATCAACCCTAATGTGGTGAGCCAGAATGGCATTTGGTTCTGCCACCTCCTAAAGTTATGGCCATCAAATTTTTTAGGTTTGGCACTAAGGTGGTCACTAGTGTTGGAGGACATAGGTTCAAGGTTATAGAAAAGAGACGAAAACCTGATTGAAGGAAAAAAGATTTTGTCAAAAAAATTGCACTATTATTTATATTGAACTTTGGATCTAGTTGATATATCCAAAAACTAATAGCCAGATCAGCTCTAGATCGGTGGTGGAGCAACTCACTTAATTACCAATCTTTCTTAGGCACATATGGCTTTTTGACAAGTTTTTCTTTGACACTATTAGTTAGTGGATATAATCATTAGATATCACATAAATTCAATTTTTAGAAAAGCCTAAGTGCAAACTTAAATTTGTTATTATGGATTAACCAATTTTTGAATTTTCCGTTTGAATTTTTCAAATTAGTAATAATTGATTACTAATTTAGTGCTAGCAAAATAATTACTGTAATTGAGATCTAATATGTTAATTCAATGAATTATATATTAGAATGATTTATTACTTTATTAGAATAATTGATTACTAATTTTGTGCTAGTAAAATAATTATTGTAATTGAGATCTAATATATCAATTCAATGAATTATATATATTAGAATTGATTTATTGCCTTATTAGAATAATTGATTACTAATTTTATGCTAGCAAATCAATTATTGTAATTGAGATCTAATTTGTCAATTAAATGAATTAGTTATTGTGGATCAACCAATTTTCGAATTTTTCGTTTAAATGGAATCCGGTAATTACTCCTTGAGGAGCTCAAATGAAGGTATGATAAACCTCTTGGAGGTTAAACAAATTATTATCTTTTTAGAATTAGTGATTATTAATTTTGTGCTAGCAAAACAAATATTATAATTAAAATATAATATGTCACAATTGCAATAAAAGATTTAATGAATTATTTATTACTAACAAAAAAAAAACTTCTTTGAATTGTTAGCAATATATCACCTAAATAAGCAAATAAATCTAATAATTGCAATTAATAGAAAATCTTAAAAGGAATAAAATATATATATTTTTTATTCTGTATTATTATAATAAAAAGAAATCTATTCTAGCACAAAATAAATCTATTCATTTAATAAATTTAAATCATAAAATTACAAATCCTACAGATCTACTAATATTAAATTTAAAATAAAAGTAAGAGAAAATAGTCTGATTGAAGGCAGGTTGAAGTGCGTAGATGCTATCCTAAAGAAGTATTTATCTCCACGTACGGGCCTCGCGACAATTCTTCTCAAAGATAGGACGACCCTAAAGTTCTCTTTCGGTACGTCTCGGAAGAAGCCAAATCGAATCCGATCGGACGTGCAGATCCGGTTAAGAACAAAATAAAAAGATAAATTTTGCTGAACAAAATTGTAAAAATAAAAATCGAAGTGGCTAAAAGGAGGAAGAATTTTTTTTATAATTTTTTCAGTATTTTTTTCAATTTTTTTTATGTCGAAAGAAGAAAAAATGAAGAATATTTATAAAATTTTGGCAACCGGTCCTTGCTAATTTCTCCCACATTGCCACGGCAAGTGCAGTCTCTTGGACCATTTCAAGGCTCGTGCCAAGACTAGCGTAATCGTCTATTTTCTGTCATTATCTTATTCTTGGTGTGGAATCCTCGAAATAAATCACCAAGCGTTCAAGGCTATATAACAGAACACCAAGCCCATATAACACAACATCAAGGTCATCCTCTACTCTCGCCAAATCTCCAGAAACAACGAAGATGGAATCCGTAGCAAGACCTTTCCTCTTCCTTTGTTTCGCCCTCTTCCTCCTCTCCTCCCCATGCCGCTCCGACCCCGATCCCCTCCAGGACTTCTGCGTTGCCAACCCTCAAACCAGCGACGTAACTGTCAATGGATTCCCATGCAAACCAACCTCCAGCATCGTCTCCGACGACTTCTTCTCCACAGCGCTTTCGAAAGCAGGCAGCACAGACAACATTTTCAGCTCCAACGTGACCGCTGCAGACGTCCTCAGCTTCCCAGGCCTCAACACACTTGGGCTCTCCATGAACCGAGTCGACATCGCCCCGGGAGGTGTCAACCCCCCTCACACCCACCCCCGTGCCACCCAGCTTGGGCTCGTTCTTCACGGTCAGGTGCTGGTGGGAATCATCAGCACGAGCAACGTATTCTACTCTAAAATTTTGAATGCAGGTGAGAGTTTCGTGATTCCCAGGGGGCTCGTTCACTTCGAGTACAACATGGGGAAGGAGGCGGCGCTGGAGATCACAGCATTCAATAGCCAGCTGCCCGGGGTTCTGATTGCTCCGCGCACTCTCTTCGGATCGATGCCTGGAATACCGAGCGAGGTGCTGGCCAAGACTTTCCAGGTTGATCAGCAGGTCGTTAATCTGATAAAATCCAAATTTGGAAACTAGGATCCTTCCTCGGTTCCCCTCCAATAAGTTACATCTACTACTGCTTTTTAAGGTTTCATAAACTTCCGATAGTTCCTTACGTTATGGCTTTCGTTGTTGTTAAATAATTGGGACTATGAATGTCGCCAACTGTTACCATGCAATAATCTTCTGCTGATTTCTATATATATATTCTGCCTTGTGGCTCTGGACCAATTCCATCCGTGTCTCCGAACGTTACATGGACGTATGAACTTATTATCCTTCGATGAGCTATGGTGAATGAGCATTGCTCATATGTAAAGAAAAATTCCCGTCTTCCAGATGTCGAAAACTTCCTTGATCTCATGACTCAGTAGAGACTGTTTTGCACACTACCTTAATATGGCAAGGAGAGCAGAGAATTGAAGAAAAAATATCGCCAATAGTAGATCTCGAGAACGTACCTCAACGAGACAACCACTGCTAGCGAGTTGTGAATAAAAATGGCGATTCAAAGGGTTGTTTTTATGTCCGGTTAGAAAATACCCATCTTTGCATGTTGCGAAACGCTAATTGTCAAGATAAACATCCTTGTTAATGATTGTACAGAGATTTCCCCTGCAATCCTCAAATTTCCTTGGCCCTCACCCTTTTTATTTCAGTTTTTTATCACAAGTCAAAAGTACTTACTATTTCAATGTCTATACGTCGCATCTTCTGATCTGGACGTCACACCAAGGGGTTCGATAACGGATATGATGGCTGTAATGCTATATATGTAATTTAACTGAACACGATCCCCTATATCTTATATTAAATAATCCATACACCACAAAAGTCAAAGGCTGTCAAGTTGATCTTATCTGCTCATTTTATCAAAATTTTTAACCATCTTGAAATCGTGTAGTATAGCTGGCAAGAGAAAAAAGAAGCCACCAATTACAATTGGGACTATTAAGAGGTCATCCAACCATGTGTTGTTGGCACGGTTGTTGCGGGTTTTTTTTTTTACTACTTAGACGAACTCTTTATACAGTGCATGTATGAATACACCAAATAAAATTAAAATACACTAACTCACGGAGTGCCAGTAGCAGCTCTCCCTCCCCTACCCTGAGTGGTGGGCCGTGTAGGCAGCCCACCTAGTCGGCCGCTCTATTAGCTTCTCTGAATACATGCTTGGTTTAAAAGGTCAACCCATCCCTCATCATCATCCATATGTCCCGAATCAGGAGGTGGTCCGTGCTCTCACCCCTCGACTCCCTCCGAATCCATCTGATAACCATAACCGAGTCATCCTTCAAAATGATCAAACTGGCCTGCAGCACCATCCGCGCATGTTGAAGACTAGCTCAGGCAGCTCGTAATTCTGCCTCCAAAACTGATGTGTCAAACAACCAGCTGCCACCACCCTGGAGTGCGGGCTCCGTATAGCAAAGCATGCACCCTGGAAAAATTATTCATGATTTCTGGTCAGAGGAGCTTAGAATGGTCTCACATAAACCTTTCAAATGGTGAGGTCTGATCTGAAAAGACATAATGATGCATACATACATCATTTGACCATAAAAGATATCTACCTATACAGCATCTCACTTTCTGAACAAATCATAATTTTGCATACTATTCCATCAGCATTTTTCCTCTCTTTTTTTGAGGAGTTCCTGTTAGCATTTTCCAACATGTAGGATCCTTGGTCATGTCAAATATCCGAACGAATCAAAGCAACAGAAGTTGCTTGAGCTTCTCTAAACTGGCTACGAACAGTAAGTCACCTTCCTATAATCAGTTCAATATTCCTCCCTGGGGTATGATGAACATTGCATGGTGAATCATATTCCAGCCAAAAAAGTAATACCACTTCTTGCAGCACCTTCCACAAACTTCTCCGGATCACAAGAAGCTCTGTTTTCGAACATCTTAAATGCAGCACCAACTTGAGATCATCCATATTGATTTTGTATGTATTAGTCTCCTTTCACCTCTTTTGTCCAACAGAAACCAGCACCCTCTTTGCTCGCGCTTTTGCACCATCTATACTGACTTTGTATCAGACTGAATTTAACAGCATATTCGCACTGTTGTATCCTCATTGTATGTCTCAAAAATAATAATAATAATAAAATAAAGGATCATTCTTGCTTTCTAACTCCAACTTAATATATCAAGATTGGCTTCCATAATTATCTGAAAATGATCCTCCAGATCTGCCTTTATAACTTGGTCCATGCTATCTTATTAATTTCTTGTGATAATCTCCTAAGCATCCCAATCCTGTCTTTCTCCTAACTTGGTCTATCTGTTTGTGCAGCTAACACCATAAGTAACTGTAGGTAATATACCAAAAAAATTAGATACCAAAGAGTGGTAGACCCATTACCTCGCCGGCATTCCTCAATAGTGCATCTAAAACTAATCCCCTCTCAAGACCAATCCCCAACCTGCTTTATTCCCAAGGAAATTATAAGCTGACTTGGTAGTCACTACTAAGGCAGCTAATCCAAACCAGTCTATTCTCAAATTGGAATCTTAACCAATGAAAATATTTAGAATTTTCTTCTGAAGTTGTGGATGGTAAAGCCAGAGTCGATATGTTTAAATTCCACCATTCTACTTCAGCAATCGAGGTCATTTTAACTTTCAGCTAATTGCATCAGGTCACATAAGCCCCACTTCCAAAGTTGCACCATAGTAACTAAATGCAAGATTAACAATGAATAGCAGCAACATCACAAGTAGCCTATCACCAGAATATACTTTGATCTTTCATCATTTGATAATAAAATACTATAGGAGGCACAAGAAACACAAACAAGTATCGATGTTATAAATAATTACAACAGACATGCTAACAGAAGGTAGTCTCCCAATCACATCAGATAAATTAAAAAGAGGATACAAAATCAAACTGATTCTCAGCTGAAAAAACGATGCTTAAAAGCATCAATTCTATCTATTTCAATAGGTCCAGAAATTAAGCAGTGAAAGTATTGCACATGCTGTAAGGGAAAACAGAAAAGGCAGATGAAAGGGCTGAAGCATTCAGTCACATCCTGTCCATGGCTGCAGGGCTGATCGGAATGACACCAGATGCGGAGACAAGAGCATCAACAAGTACATCATGGTGGGTGACAGGAATTACATCATCATCCATAATTTGCACGGAGTATGCAAGTGCAACTGCCAGTCAAAAAAAAAAAACCAGTCCATCAGATAAAAAATGGGCAACTGAAACTTCCAGTCAACAGAACAAACACTTATAGCTTAGGAGCCTACTTGTCTTAAGTCACATATTCATTCAACAGAATTCGCACATCCATCTAACAATATACTCAAGGCTGGGTCCAGATAAAGCCAGCAGACCAGTTAAAAGAGCCTTTGAATAGCTATAGCTCAGAACTAACAACAATAGATCCTACTAATTGGACAATAGTCCAATAAATCATACTATGTCAGTCATACATATTTTGGGATATACCTATGCGAAACGATGCACGACGATGAAATTAACCAAACATGTAGCATAGAAATATCTGATATAAATTTGATATATAGGCAAGAAATATGAAAATGTAAAATTGGATGTACCTAGAAGAGGCTGTTTCCACCTTCGCTCCATTGCTAGCTCCTGATATTTCGTCAGGAATACATCATAATAGCTGTTGAGCAGCATCACACAAATAGAAGCATGGAAAAATTAGAAAACGCACAAGGCATCATAAAAAATATATTGAGAAGATTTGAAGTAAACCTACATGACATGGATACTGATTGAAAGTTAATGGTAGTTAGTATTACGGTAAATCTTCGTAAGTAGGCTATATTAGATAGTCAAAAAATATCCTACTTTGAGATGCTCGGATGGTATCAGCCACTTTGGAAGTCTGAGCTTCGTCTGAGCTTTTTGTCATTCTAAATGCCTCTAACAGATGGGATGCAAGTGAAGAATTTAAAGGTCTTTAAAGGTTTGACAGAATATCAAAGTTGTAAGTAGAAAAGGCCACAAACGGAGGCCGGAATTACATTCCAGTTGATGCATAATGTATTTGAAATGCATGGATTTCATCCCATAAATTGATCATGCTATATTATTTCTGGCATGCTCTTAAAAATATAAAACAGAATAAAATCTGTTTTAAAAAGATTAACAAGTCATCAATGGTTATCATCACAATGATTTAACAGCTGTCATTTAATTAAACAACTAGTGAATCTATAATTACACAGAAGATGATATAATGCTATTAATTTCAATAAAGTTTTACCACAAGGCCATTAAACAGCATCTTAGAAAACTTGGTATCAGTTTACTGGGTGCCTGGATGCAACATTATGCTACAAAAGAATTGCATGCTTTGAGCATTTGACAATACTTTGTAGAAGTGGCAGTATGATCTTCTAGGCAGAATGGGATCCCCAGCATCATTCATATAATTAGGGACTGTCATCAATCTAAAAGCTAACTTAAGGATCCTGATTCTTTTTTAAGATTATAGGATCTCTCTATCTCCTCTAATTCCCCTCCATCCTTCATCTCTCCTATTACTGACAGTCTATGCTAGCATCTATTTTCCACTCCACAAGCTACCCTTTTTTGTGCTAGATGGACATCTGGAAACAAAACAGTATTCCACTGTAATGCAAATGATGACACCTTAAAGTATTCATCTATTTCAGGCAGTAGCCATTACCATCCCCAAATGTCCTAACTCTTGAGAATCATACTGGTGTCATATACTTTCCATTCTTTTTTGTTTCTAATGTAAATGACATGAATGGAGGTTTGTCAGCAAAAAGCATCATTCACTGGCCCAATTGGTCCAGTAGTAAATGTATTTCAAATATTGGAATGCGGCATTTGTTTCATTTTTATGTATATGGATTGTGTGGTAATGTCTCTGTATCAGTCCTTTCAGAGCTTAATATCAGATACTTTGGAGATCTAAACACTTGGCACCATTGCCAAATGTCCTGGTAATGCTGCTTGTGATACACAATGGTGTCCCCTTGAACGAAAAAATAATGATTATTGTATTGGGCCCAGCAAATTCAATAAATCCTATACTCAAACAATTCTGCCCAAGGTAATGAGTTGGCTATATCAAAATGAAAGAGTACTTCAATCAGAAAGTTAGGAAACAATTCCTACCCTCCACCACGGCCTAGTCGTCGCCCATGTCTATCGAATGCAACTCCTGCAAATATATAACGAAATGGATAAGAAATCAATGTTCCACAATAGGTTAAGAATAGACAAAGACGAAGAAGAATTAAACTTACCAGGTACCAAGAAAACGTCAACAGGGTGACTTGCCAGCATAACTGCAAAATTGAAATTCCTCAGATTAGAACATCAATATACCTACCTTTTCAACTGCAGTTCATAGACGTTAAACACATATAATACTTAACAATAAAGACAGTAAAATATTCACCATTTACAATAAATGTTCGTTCTCACATATGAAGATGTATGGTTTTCCAATTTAAGATCACATGTTAGATATATTTCATCCGCTAATCACAAAGATCAGAAAAGTGGCTCATATAATGATCTGGAGGATCAGAGAGGAGCAGCAAAAGAAGTTCCGGGAAAGCTTAATACAAAAAATCTAGCACATGTATATACACCAACAAGATCAATCATGTCACTACCACACATCATGAACACACCAGATACATGTTTGTATCCTATATGCTTAAGCTAATGTGTTTCCAGTTTTGAACTTGGAAGGTTTGTGTAGCTTTAGATCATAAGTTGGCTAAGAATGGTTAGTAGTGAACTAAGGTTCTGAGATTCTTGAGTAAGCCCCCAGGCCCAATCCAGAAATCAAATCTAACTTTATTCATGTGTTTCATCAAGGTCAAACATATAAACCATACAAAACAACTTTATTGGTCAAGAACGGGATCTGAATGCTAGCCTCACGACAAGTTTTATGCATACTCTATTGCAACTTCCATTTTCATCATTACAGAATAACTATATATTGTTTTGGTACAACTTAATATGTAATTAGCTTCTTTAGAAATTAAAAATTCTACCTCCAAAAAATTTCATAAATAGAAAGAAAACAATAGAATAAGAGGAATGATAAACAAAGTGTGTGCATGTGTGTTTAAGTGTTTGCTAGCTATTTGTTGAAGTAGAAAATTTACCATCTTCACGTTGACTTCCATCAGCATCTATTGGCGATGGCTCCAAAATATTCATTGAATTTGCTATCAAATCTTTGATACTTGAGATTTTGAGCATCTGCATATGACTATTCTTATCCTCCACACGTGGAACATAAAGCCTTTTCTTTTCTTCACCTGCGCATGACATTCTTGACTTGAAAAAGGAACAGTAAGGATATAATATCAATTTTATATGTAGAAACCAATGGACACTAACTAGTTTTTCAATCAAGAGCTACCTCTCATAGCAGTAGAATAGCTGAAATGAAAATTGATAAGAGATCCAATGAAGCATCAAAATATGGCATGACTTGATTATATTTGCACTTGTATCATGTGATCCATTAAAAACATTTTTCTCAATAAGCCAATTTATGCCACAATTTACAGTGCAGACAAGTTTTGAAATCTATTATTACGTCATCACCGGACATCCACGCAGTATTCATGCTAAACATTAAGACACCAGTGTACAGCGTGGCTTAGTCAATCCATGTATATGCTACCAACCAGAGGTAGCCATCATGGGAAATGGCAAGTAAAGGCAACTTAACAAAAAGCAAACATTTTGCGATCATTGTCGATTTTAAATAAAAAAATATTCTCCAAAAAGAGAATACTTTAGCACATGCCTACGATTCTAATGGTCCTACAACTATATGGCAATTGGTATGCCCCCACCATGAGGCATTTTAGTCATTAAGCCAACACTTTACTTAGAGAGTTGGTTTTTATACATCTTTTAAACATTATGGGCAAGTTGCATATCTGCCTGACGATGTGTTTGTATATTCTGTTTGAGAGATAGTTAAAAAAGGTACATGCATAATGCAGGAATGCACAATGAGATAGATGAATTGATGTGTCACAAACTCTTGAAATTATAAGCAACTCAAATTGGCAACCTATGTGTGTGTAAACCGTATGTCATTAAATCCTCTCCTTATAAAAAAGAAACACCTAAATTGATGTATGTATATGCACTCTTTCCGTAGGCTTCGTTCTCACTCAATTAGCCACACATGATGTCACTCAATTAGGGCACAAATGACAGGTGGATGGATCCCCAATCTCTCTCTGTACATTCGCTTTCTCAGTCAGTTAGGGCACAGATGATGTATGTTTATACATACGTATGTAGGGACACACATGCATACATAAGTATGTGCATATACACTATTTCTGTAGGCTCTCTTCTTATTCACTCTTTAGGTAGGCTCTCTTTCTCACTCATGGCACACATGATGGATGGATGGATAGGAAATACATAACAAGACTTAGTTTCATTTGAGATATCTCAGTATCTGGAACAAAGTAGACTTGTGCAGAAATAACCTAGGTAAGCATTCATGCTTCATTGGTGGAAGTTTGTCATTTGATCCATGCCAAAGATTATAAAATTTCCATTCAGAAAATCATGATTAGCAAGAAAGGAATTTAAACAGCGACTGTCAAAGCAATTGATAACTGAACATAGAAACTAAAGGTTATGCACAAAGCTTACCATCATTCATATCGCTTAAAACCTCTGCCAGAATTCTTGATGTATCAACTTCATGTAGGGACTCGCAACTTATATAAGCACATAATCCCCTAGTAGACTTGAACCAAGAGGAATCCAAAATGATATTCTGAATTGCTGTATCTGAAAATCAAGCCCAAATTTTAACATTATGGCAAAGTTATGCAAGTTAAATGTAATCAATACCTTCATAATAATGCAACCCAAATTGTTTCTTTATCTTATTACAGTACAAGGAAAAGACCAACATTTTCCGAAAAAAGATTGTTGATAAGACATTAGGTTTGAAAAGTCGAAGATTTCCGTATGAACTTAGTTTAGAAATTACAAGCTATCTAAGATAACACTCTAAGATGCCTGTATTAGCTTTATGTCAAGAACTAAATATTCCATACCAGTATATTATGATGCCAAACTGTCTAGAACCTCACCTATGTTCTTGATTACTTCAAAAATGTTGATCGCGAAATAGGGAACCATATAAGTTGTATTTTAAGGTTCTTAAAAAGAAAAACCAATTTGTTTGCACGACAAAAGAGTTAAGCATTTTTTAGAATACTTGTTAAAACTTGTTTATTTCAGGTTTACATTACATTATTATTTTATTTTCATCAGTGGTCAATTTGAATAATTCTTATTTTGTGGAAATATGATGCTTTAATTATTTGCTACTTTCATGTTTAAACAACTCAGCACCTCATTTAACTTTTTAACAGTTAGAGAATCCACCAGCAATCGCTTAGCATACATCAGTTGAGTTTTTCATATGCTTAACCATAGAGTGCCATTGTGTAGAAGCATCATCTTGTATGTGTGGCTAGAGCTTACATGCTATTTTTACTCAAGTAGTCCTCTTAAATATGGATCAGGTAATTCCTTCCGCAGATAGATTTATAAGTCAGTGACATATCCCTACCATATAAAGAGGAAAACTTTCAGTGGCTAGCACTGGGATCCAGAACACTTTTAAATGTCTTATTTGATGTAAATTAATAATAAGGATTGATAAAAGAAATTTAGGATTTGTGGGATTCATTCTGTTTCTGTCTAACTTTTACTTAAACTTTATGGAGAGAAGTAGCTAAAGAATTTGGAGCCAATAAAAAAGAAGTACAAATACTAGTAACAAGAAGGAAGTTTATATAATCTTAATTAAGTACCATGTCTGGGACAATTATGTTAGCTGAGAGGTTTGCATCAGTCCCCAAGTTCCTATACATTCTGTTTATGAATGCATCCTTCATAGTTCTCTCACTTGACATAATGTTTTAGAGAGACGAAAGACAAGATCACAAGCATTATTGATTTGGAATTAATTATGCACAAACCTCATGCTAAAAATAAAGCCTGATCGAATTATGGGATTAGATCCATCTATGAAAGTTCTGCTCTTCTTGAGCTAGAAGCATGCATCACAGGTGCTGAATTCTTCTGATTCTTGACAAGAAATCACCATATTGGGAGCTAGACAAAAAGCTTTCAGCTTTCTCATCTTCAAGCATTTGATTTTCTATAATAACATTCACATTGATAAATCCCCTAGATTACGAATAAAACGCAAAGTTGAACTTTTCATTTTCCTCCATTATAATGGCAACAGTGAAGATCAGTTGCCTTGCATTACTCAATGCTGACTCCACAGTGCTCGGAATCTGTCATTTGCAGAGGGCTGTCCTTATAATGCACTTTCATTTGGTGTTTGTCCTCGATAAAAGTTCACTCGTGCCACACAATAAACAAGTGCTCATATGAATAAAATCAATAAAAAACCGACTCTCCTTTCTATGACAAATGTACAAACACATGAAGGCCAAGTCACCACCCACGTCTATACTACAAATTGGGAATAACAGCAAACATATAAACAAAGAATAACAACAACACAAAAGCACCTGAGGATCTTAAGCACCGAACAAACGCATTAACCATCACAATGCCAACATGAAACAGAAACGTTATGTCAAGAGCTCGGTTTTGATGGAGAGAGAAACCGAGAGAGAAGAAAAAGAAACTGCAGTAGGATGGAATTTACTTCGCAGAAAAAGAAATATTAAACAAATAAAGAATCGCACTTCGCTATCGGCATCAACAAGCAACTGCACTCTGGATAGAACCAGTAGCCCGCTGATCAAAAACCGAGCCCGCTTTCTTTCAAACATATCCGGTTCAAGACTCGACCTTAAGAAATCAAACAAGCGCGATGAGAGAGGGAGGGAGAGAAGACCTTCTTGGCTCGCTGGCCGGGGGGTAAAGCCTTCAATGCTTTCCGGATCTCGGATCGAAGGGCGCGCTTCTGCTGGGCGGCGGAGCCAGGGACGATAACGCTAGACCCGGACATGGTGGCGGCGGCGGTGCGGAGGAGAGGGAGGGCGGAGGAGTGGGGGAGAGAAGGAGAGAGGAGAACGGGGCAGTTCATGACCATCACCGACCTCCCTTTTGTAGTAGCCGGCCGAGGCCTCCTCTCATTCCAAGAAGCCGCCTTCCAAATAGTTTTATTATTATTTTATACCATGTCAACATTTTCTTCTACTGTTTTTTGATTTTAATTTGCCGAGGAAGATTACCTTTTTTTTTCCTCCTGTAATCATATATATATATATATATATATATATATATATATATATATATATATATATATATATATATATATAAAAGCCTGATTAGGGCCCGATCTACTTAGACTGATTTGACCCAAACATGGCCCAGCCCAAGCTCCCAAGAAAAAAATAAAAAAGAAGGAAGAAGAAGGCTCCCAATATGACCCTCCACCACCGAGCAACAGGCCTTGTTCTCTCTCTTTCTCTCTTCGAAATCGTGGTGATCCATCATTGTGCCCGCTGGAAATCAGAGCGAGGAGCTCATCGGAACCGAGGTAAGGCTTCGGTCTTCCTCTTCTCTTGTTTCATCCCTCTCTTTCCCTCTCTTATTTCTCTCTCCTCTTCTAAAAAGATCTATAAATCTCAATTCTGTCTCTTTTTCCTATCGACCCATGTTGACCTTGCAAAGAGGTCCTGAACCACTCTGGTGCTCGCCATCTTGCCGATCAATCACTCCGTCTTATAGTGTCCCTAAAATCCATTAATGAGGAATTCTTTTAAACAACCTTGGCCCTAACTGAGCCCATGCCCTATGATTCATTGATCGAGTCGCTTAAGCCTAACCCACCTAAAGTCGTTGAATGCTATCATCCGGCCAATTGTCTCTTGTCTCTTATTATTTTTAATGCTATTAAAGACGTAGAATAGGAAATTAATTTTACTTCTAATTTTTTCAATAGGTTTAGTAGATTCGCCTAGAAAAGTTTGACGATCTTAACATAGAAAAGATAAGTAATCCTGACACTTCTTATTGGTTTTCAAATTTCCATATATTTTCTATGCTTGTGATTTATATAAAATATATAAAAATAATATTAAATGTAGATGATATCATATTTTAAAAAAATTAAGGATCGAGCATATAACATTATGGAAATTATGATTTGTTATGAAAGTTTGGTTTCATAAATATAATACTAACGACTTCTTTATAAATCTTGGACTCTATAAATGTATTTATTTTTATTATGAAATGATAATAATTTTATGCCCTGCGAATAAAGTTTAATTATGAATTATGAACTCTATAGCTTTTTATGCGATTTATTCATATATAATTTAAAATATGATTAGAAAAATATATAACTTAAGAAAAATTTTTTTAAAAAATATGTAAAAAGCTATCAGATAGCTATATATGGCTTCTAAAGTGGGTAGATC
>NW_024069177.1:0-63208 GCF_009389715.1 Phoenix dactylifera
CTTGCTATCCAACTCCCCTGTCCATGGGGAGTTTGGGGAAGATGAAGGCCCATCGTGGGCCGAACTGGGCCAACTTGGGCCTGGTTCACTAGGGGCCCAACTTGGGCCCAGTTCAATAGTGTTGGGCCCAGATGGGCCATAATCTTTTGTGGGCCCAATTTGGGCCCAGTTCAGCCTAGTTTGGGCCCTATTTGGGTCGTACCCTTTTGTGGGCCCAATCCAAATCCGAAACCCAGTCCAAACCCGAAACCCGTTTCGAACCCGAACCCGAACCCGAAACCCAATAGTATTATTTTTGATTTTTTGCTTAGCTCTGAAATTAACAAAGAAATTAATTAAATGTTAACAGGTGAACCTGATCCGCCTACCTGAAGTAGGAATTAAGCGAGAAGAGGTAAGTAACTTAATACTTCAAGTGTGATTTTCAAATAACTAGATTAAATTCTGAAATATGTTTTGTATTTAGTAAAATGGGTCTGGCATGTTAAATTTCATTTGAAAATTATGCTCTGAAATCCGTAAACTATGACTGAAAAATTTATGAAATCTTTTTATATATATATATATATTCTCAGCATGGCTATGATATGTTCTGTTCTATTCTGGCCCCGCCAATGGGGATTATACGTTGGACCTGTCGACTTGTAATCTGTGAGGAACCGGTTTCGACACCGCGCCACCGGTGATTAGAATAGTGGTTTCTGGACACCGTTTCCACCGGTGACTAACAATAGTGGTTTCTGGCACTCTGTGCAACCCATGCCACTGGGTTACGTGGCCGTAGCCTATCATGTTGAGATTATGATATTAGAGTTTTATAAAAACAAAAATGATATTATTTGTGATTTGTTTCAAACATTGTCCTGTATTTTGATCTGATATGCTCTGACCCCACTCTGGGTATTTGTGGCTTGCTGGGCTAGTGTAGTCATTATTCTGTTTTCTCCATTTTTCAGATCCAGAGGCTTGATCGCACGGGATTGGGGAGTGCGTTAGAGTTTCCGATGATTCTTCAGTTATTGGCATTTTAGTTAGTTTAGTTTGGACATTTGAATTATGTTGGCATATGTTATTTTGGAATTTTGTAAGACCGCTTTTGAACAATTTAAATAATTATGTTATCTTTGAAAAGCTGTATCTACTTTGATATGATCTGCTGCCTTGCGCACCCGTGCGGCCCGCCGTGCGGGCGTGCGGCGTCTGCCGCGCTCGGGCTGGGGCGTGACAGATTTGGTGGTATCAGAGCTTAGGTTTCAGATTCATAGGGATTATGTTTGAAACAGTCATATTTGAGCCTATGTTTTAAGATCCTTAAGATTCGTTGGAAAGTTGAGAGATGGGGTAGTAACTAGACAAAGGGATAATGTTCATTTGCTTTGATTATTTTTGTATTATTCTATTTGGATAAATATTTTTAAAATTTATATATTTTCATTGAATCAGAATGCCGCTCGCCGTGTCCGTAGCTTGAATCGGATGGTTGGGCGCTCTCGGGGAAGAGCCCCCACTAACCAACGGGCGAGGCATTGCATAACTCAGGGCCCCAGGGTCAATCAACTCGAGAAGCTGCTGCCGGAAATCATACTCGGGTGCTCGAACTGATCGAGGAGGTCGTCGGGTTAGTACGCCAACAGAGGCAACAACCTCAGCAACCAGTCCAGCAGGATGTTGCTCCTCCTGAGCAAAGAAGGAGTATAGCAGAATTCAAGAGAATGGCACCTTCGGCTTTTAAAGGCACCACTAGTCCTCAAGAGGCCGAAACCTGGATAAATGAAATGGAGAAAGCCTTCAGGGCAATGGAGTGCACCGATGAAGAGAAGGTCAGATTTGCCACCTATATGCTTCAGGACCGAGCTCATCATTGGTGGATGTCTAGGAGCGCACATTGGCACCCGAGCAGGAGGCCTTACCTGGCAGAGATTCCGCCAGCATTCTACTCCAAGTATTTCCATCCAGTCGCCTGAGGGAGCTAGAGAGGGAATTTCTCATCTGAATCAAGGAACTATGACTGTAGATGAGTATGAGGCAGAGTTTGACAGGCTATCTCGGTTGCTCCCACCCTCGTCATGGATGCAGAGTCCCCGGATGAGGAGATTTGAAGAAGGATTGAAGCCTCACTTACGTCGGAGTTTGGCCGCAATACACTCGACAAACTATGATGATCTGGTAGACAGGGCTAAGAATCTGGAAATTGTCTGGAAAGAAACCTATGATGCCAAAGATAAGAAACAAAAGAAGAGAAGCAGAGATTATGATGCTCGCAGTGGACAAAATTCTAGCAAGACTGCAAAATCACAATAACCAATCTTGGCAATCAGGGAAGCAAGGATCTGATGGAAAGACTATTCAGCAAGAGAAGCATAAGTGTGATGCATGTGGTGGTATGCATAAGACTGAACACTGTAGACGATTATCTGGTGCTTGTTTCAGATGCGGCCAGCAGGGTCATAAGGTAGCTGAGTGTCCTCAACAGGACCTTCGATCAGTTCAGAGGCCTCAAACTTCAAGAAACCAGCAAGTGCAAGCTTCTCCCTGCTCCGGCTCAGTCAGCTCAGCCTTCTTCCTCCTAAGCAGCAGAAAGGGGAGAGACTGCGCACACGGGGTCGTATTTTATGCACTGACTCAGCAGGATGCTCAGGCATCCAACACGGTGGTGTCAGGTACATTGTCAGTTGCTTCTGTTTATGCTTATACACTATTTGATTCTGGTGCTACGCATTCCTTTGTGTCATCTACATTTGTGCAAAAAATATGACCTGCCTTATGTGCAATTAGAGTATGATCTGCATGTTAGCACTCCTGCCGGGAGCGGGATGATTGGTAACCAGGTCTGCAAGACTTGTCCGATTCAGATAGTAGGTAGAGACTTGCCTGCTGATTTGATAGTTATAGATATGCATGACTTTGACATAATCCTCGGTATGGACTGGTTAGCATCACAATTTGCCACCATTAATTGCCATGAAAACGGGTAAACTTTCAGATCCCCGGAGATACCGAATTCAGCTTCGTAGGGAGTGGTGCTTATACCTCCCCTCGAGTTGTCTCCGCTATGCAAATTAAGCGGCTGCTTAGAAAGGGGAGTATGGCGTATATTGCCACAGTGGTTGATACCAGACAATCAGATCAAAGATTGGAAGATATTCGAGTAGTGAATGAATACCCTGATGTCTTTCCGGAAGACCTTCCTGGCTTGCCACCAGATAGAGAAATTGAATTTGCAATTGATTTAATTCCTGGTACCACACCAATCTCTAAGACCCCTATAGAATGGCTCCAGCTGAAATGAAGGAATTAAAGGAGCAGTTGCAGGATCTTCTTGATAAGGGTTTCATCAGACCTAGTGTTTCACCTTGGGGAGCTCCAGTCTTATTTGTAAAGAAGAAGGATGGTAGTATGAGATTATGTATTGATTATCGAGAGATAAATAAAGCAACAATAAAGAACAAGTATCCTCTACCAAGAATTGATGACTTATTTGATCAGTTAAAGGGTGCTCAGATATTCTCTAAAATTGATCTTCGTTCTGGGTACCATCAATTAAAGATAAGGGCTGAAGATGTGCCTAAAACTGCTTTTCGTACTCGTTATGGGCACTATGAATTTTTGGTCATGCCTTTTGGACTGACAAATGCCCCTGCAGCTTTTTATGGATCTGATGAACAGGGTGTTCAGACCCTTTCTGGATAAATTTGTAGTAGTCTTTATTGATGATATCTTGATCTATTCTGGGAGCCAGGCCGAGCACGAGCAACATTTGAGGTTAGTACTGGAAACCCTAAGACAAGAGCAGTTGTATGGTAAGTTGAAAGAAAAGTGAATTCTGGCTAGACAGTGTGATGTTCCTAGGGCAATGTAATATCTAAAGAGGGTATCTATGTGGATCCAAAGAAGATCGAGGCAGTGGTCAACTGGAGCAGACCCAATAGTGTTACTGAGATTCGCAGCTTCTTGGGCCTAGCAGGATATTATAGACGATTTGTTGAGGACTTTTCCTCTATTGCTGCATCTTTGACTCGACTAACTCGTAAAGGAGTTAAGTTTGAGTGGTCAGATAAATGTGAACAGAGCTTCCAGGAGCTTAAGCAACGTTTGGTGTCCGCTCCCATCCTTACCCTTCCCTCTAGTGGCGAAGGTTATACCATCTACAGTGATGCCTCAAAGAAAGGATTGGGTTGTGTACTGATGCAGAATGATAAGGTTATTGCATATGCTTCCCGACAATTAAAGTCATATGAGGAGAACTACCCCGTTCATGATATGGAACTTGCTGCTGTTGTGTTTGCATTAAAAATTTGGAGACATTATTTATATGGTGAATCTTGTAAGGTGTACACTGATCACAAAAGTTTGAAATACCTTTTTACCCAGAAGGAACTAAACATGAGACAGAGAAGATGGTTAGAGTTACTGAAGGATTATGATTTGTCTATTCATTACCATCCGGGAAAAGCTAATATGGTAAGCAGATGCACTGAGCAGAAATCCACTGGTAGTATTGCTGCCTTACTCACCTCTCAGAGGAAAATTCTGGAAGATCTGAGGAGAGCAGAAATTGAGGTATGTTGGCATGACTCTGATGCACAATTGGCAAACTTACGTGTCCAACCTACCCTTGAAAGAGAGGATCAGGATTGCTCAAGCAGATGACCCTAAGTTGCAAAAGCTTAGAAGTGATATTGAATCAGGTTCTCAATCAAGAATTCAGACTTCATGAGGATGGATCATTGAGATACAGGAACAGAATGTGTATTCCAAATGACTCCGATTTAAAGAATGAAATTATGAAGGAAGCTCATAATACTGGATATACAGTGCATCCTGGGGGTACTAAGATGTATAAGGATTTGAAAGGCACATTTTGGTGGAATAATATGAAGAGAGAAATTGCACAATTTGTGGCTCGGTGGTTTGACGTGTCAGCAAGTTAAAGCAGAGCATCAAAGACCGGCAGGGTTGTTGCAGCCCCTACCACTTCCTGAATGGAAGTGGGAACACATCACTATGGACTTTGTCTCCGGGTTGCCTCGCACTCTTAAAGGTTATGATGCTATAATGGGTGATTGTGGACAGATTGACAAAGTTGGCACACTTTTTGGCATTCAAAGTAGGAATGACCTTGGAAAAGTTTGCAGAGCTCTACATGGAACAAATAGTGAGGTTGCATGGAGTACCCGTATCCATTGTTTCCGATAGGGACTCGCGGTTTGTATCTCACTTTTTGGAATAGTTTGCATAAAGCCTTGGGGACCACTCTGAGCTTCAGCACAGCTTTCCACCCTCAGACTGATGGCCAATCAGAAAGAACCGTTCAGACCTTGGAAGATATGCTAAGAGCTTGTGTAATGGATATGAAAGGTTCTTGGGACCGTCACTTGCCTTTAGTTGAGTTTGCATATAATAACAGTTTACCAGGCAAGTATTCCAAATGGCACCTTATGAGGCTCTATATGGAAGAAAGTGTAGATCACCTATCTGTTGGGATGATGTTGGTGAAAGAAAAATTATGGGCCCCGAGATTGTGCAACAAACAGTAGAGAAGATCCAGCTGATCAGGGAACGCCTCCGGATAGCTCAGAGCAGACAGAAAAGTTATGCAGATAATAGAAGAAGGGAATTGGAATTTCAAGTCGGAGATCATGTGTTTCTGAAAGTGTCCTCCTACTAAAGGGGTGATGCCGATTTGGAATACGCGGAAAACTTAGTCCACGCTATGTCGGCCCCTTTGAAATTCTGGAAAGAGTAGGAGCAGTGGCTTACAAATTGGCACTTCCACCTTCACTGTCTGGAGTTCACAATGTTTTTCATGTTTCCATGCTAAGAAAGTATATTCCAGATATGAGCCATGTGGTAGAAGTGGCTCCCTTGCAGCTTAGAGAAGATTTGACATATCCTGAGCAGCCTGTACGTGTGGTTGATAGAAAAGAGCAAGTGGTTGAGGAGGCGGCACGATTCCTTATGTTAAGATCCAGTGGAGCAATCACTCAGAACGAGAGGCCACGTGGGAGCTGGAGGACGAGATGAAGGAAAAATATCCGGACCTTTTTGCAAGCTAAGGTATGTTAAATTTTGAGGACGAAATTTTTTTTTAGGGGGGAAGAATGTGAGACACGGGGCTGAAGTCGGCAGCCCTCGCCGACTTCAGCCCCGATTCATTTGGGGAAGGAGCCGGAACAGAGGATCGCGTGGGCGATCCTCTCCGGCTCCTCCGGAGGGGCAAACAAGGCAAGGGCGCCGCGAGATTCCCGGCGGCGCCCCTCCTAGTCCATCCACGGCCGATTCACGGCCGTGAATCGGCCGTGGATCTCGCTTGACCGCCGCGATTTTCGCGGCGGAGAACCGTTACGATGGGGCTATAAAGCCCCATCTACTTCTTCCCTAGGGCACCACCGAACCCCCCTCCTCTCCTCTTCCTCCCTCTTCTTCCTCTGCTCTTGCCTCCCAAGTGGCTGGCGGGCCGCCGGATCCACCACCATCACCGACCCGTGCCCTCCCCTGTTTGGGATCCACTTCCCTTTCGGAAAGCGTCGCCGTCGCCGTTGCCGGCTGCTTGACATCGGACCGAGCCTCCCTCGGCCGAGATCCGCCACCTCCGTCGACTGTCGGTAAGCTTCCCTCCTCCTTGCTTTCATGGATTTTGTTCTCCCTGTTTCAGCCCCAAGCAACCGAGTCGGTTGCTTCTCCTTCCCGTCGGCCACAGCAACAGTCGCCGGCCGCCATGGCGGCCGGCTGGCCGTCGACCGAGAGGTGCCCTCCGGCCACCTAGGTCGGCCCCCCAGCCAGCCCTTTCCCCTCTCCCCTCTTCCTTCTCTTGCTATCCAACTCCCCTGTCCATGGGGAGTTTGGGGAAGATGAAGGCCCATCGTGGGCCGAACTGGGCCAACTTGGGCCTGGTTCACTAGGGGCCCAACTTGGGCCCAGTTCAATAGTGTTGGGCCCAGATGGGCCATAATCTTTTGTGGGCCCAATTTGGGCCCAGTTCAGCCTAGTTTGGGCCCTATTTGGGTCGTACCCTTTTGTGGGCCCAATCCAAATCCGGAACCCAGTCCAAACCCGAAACCCGTTTCGAACCCGAACCCGAACCCGAAACCCAATAGTATTATTTTTGATTTTTTGCTTAGCTCTGAAATTAACAAAGAAATTAATTAAATGTTAACAGGTGAACCTGATCCGCCTACCTGAAGTAGGAATTAAGCGAGAAGAGGTAAGTAACTTAATACTTCAAGTGTGATTTTCAAATAACTAGATTAAATTCTGAAATATGTTTTGTATTTAGTAAAATGGGTCTGGCATGTTAAATTTCATTTGAAAATTATGCTCTGAAATCCGTAAACTATGACTGAAAAATTTATGAAATCTGTTTTTATATATATGTATATATATTCTCAGCATGGCTATGATATGTTCTGTTCTATTCTGGCCCCGCCAATGGGGATTATACGTTGGACCTGTCGACTTGTAATCTGTGAGGAACCGGTTTCGACACCGCGCCACCGGTGATTAGAATAGTGGTTTCTGGACACCGTTTCCACCGGTGACTAACAATAGTGGTTTCTGGCACTCTGTGCAACCCATGCCACTGGGTTACGTGGCCGTAGCCTATCATGTTGAGATTATGATATTAGAGTTTTATAAAAACAAAAATGATATTATTTGTGATTTGTTTCAAACATTGTCCTGTATTTTGATCTGATATGCTCTGACCCCACTCTGAGGTATTTTGTGGCTTGCTGGGCTAGTGTAGCTCATTATTCTGTTTTCTCCATTTTTCAGATCCAGAGGCTTGATCGCACGGGATTGGGGAGTGCGTTAGAGTTTCCGATGATTCTTCAGTTATTGGCATTTTAGTTAGTTTAGTTTGGACATTTGAATTATGTTGGCATATGTTATTTTGGAATTTTGTAAGACCGCTTTTGAACAATTTAAATAATTATGTTATCTTTGAAAAGCTGTATCTGCTTTGATATGATCTGCTGCCTTGCGCACCCATGCGGCCCGCCGTGCGGGCGTGCGGCGTCTGCCGCGCCTCGGGCTCGGGGCATGACATCACTGCCACACTTTCTAGGGATTTATCCATACCTTTATTGGGGAATAAGCACTGTAAAGATTAGCTGCCTTAAGTAATCTTTTCTCAAATTTGGATACTATTACTTTTGTTTATGTCGGAAATTGCATTGAAAAATCTTATGAAAATATGCATGCATTTAATGATCTGCACACTTCTGTACATGGTTGTGTATCCATCTGCCATTTATGCTTCCTATTGGTGCTGGATCGCATATTAATTTCTCAAATGGAATTTTGCCTGTATCTAGTCCTGTTACATACTCCAGTTGATAAATTGTAGTTAATTGTGAGCTTTTTCAAATCCATCGATGCCATAAAGTACAAATTTGATTGGCACAGGTAGTATCACTGTCTGCTGCATAAAGACACTAACCATGCTATAAATATTATCTGGGTATTCTGAAAGGTTAAAATGTTTTGTCGAGTGAGGAACTTACAAGACGTCTTTCTGCAGGTACTTAATTGACAAGTGGTGAAATCTGATTCTGCAACTATTAAGGTACATTTTTGACACTTAGTCACCATACTTTGCTGGTCCAGTGGATTAAGTTAGGAGACTACTGAAATGGCTCTGGTTGCAATTTGTATGTTTCACTGTTCTTACAAATTTTGTGCTTCTTGTAACTGAGGGTTGACATTGTAATGGAACAAAGTTTTTGATTGTACCTTAAACCTGTGTTTAGTACTCGAGGAATTATGGGATTCCATTACGTAGTTAGCAGATCCTTTGTTATTCAGTGATCGCTATGGTGTTGTGTCTTGTTGTCATGCTCTTTGGAACTAGAATGTTTGGTCTTTATATGGTTTGGAACTTCAAAAAACAAAATCTTCAATTGTTATTTGATTGAAGAATTAATTATCTTCAACCATTGCTTTTCTTTGGTTTTTTCCTTTTCATTTCTAGGTTTGAGTTTGTTCTTTCCTGGATCTCTGTTTCTTCACTATTGTAATCCTCAGACAGGATTACATCATTTTGCATCATTTTCTAATTAAGTATTTTGCATCATTTTGGTTTTGACATTTAGGGTTATGCTTGTTCTTGTTTCCTACATGCATATGCAGGATTAAAAGACGTAAAGTGGAGAGCTTGGAGGGCATAAAAGAGCTTCAGGGATCAGTGATGATCGAGACAAATCAAGAAAATATTGGTATTATTGGTTAGTATCTTGATTGTGAAGCAAAAAAAAAATTCTGTTTTCCAAATATAGGAATCTTTACTTACCAAACACAAAAAGGAAACTCTAAAAATACTGTTTTCAGAAATGAAATCTAGGTTGAGACAATACGTTCATTCAAAAAATACACATTTGAAGAAATGGAGAAATACCAGAGCAAAATTTGTTAGCCTATGCTAGGATGTTTTTATATTATAGATTGCTTGTTATGATGAAAGATACAATAATTTTAGTCAAGAATTGAGTTTAATCATGGAAGGAGAATCAACTTATTGATTAGAATAGAAATATAAAGTACATGTTGCAGCTATTTCAGCTACATATAGTAATGTTGAGAATGCTAATTATAAAGATAGGAATGGGTCTTTGCAATTAATAATTTTCATTTTGCATATACTGCTTAAGCCTCTTGGAAGTCGTGCTTTTCAATTCCCTGTCTACTTTTCCTGCTCGTCCTATACTTATCTTTCCTTACCTGGCCGACCATAATAAGGCCATAGCGAAATGACCTGTAGCCGAAGGTGTTTACTATTCATATTTGTAATTGATGCGGAGATTTGCAAAAAATTGAGAATGTGGGTTTATAACTTCGTGACATGTCAAACTCTCAAAGAAGAATACTGCCTTTACTGAAAAATTGGAAGTACTTTTGTAATAAGGAAGTAGATGACAGGGAAGTAATAGCATGTAAATCCATCCCAAATAGTTGGAGGAAACTTATTTATGGTTGTGGTTTTGTGGAAATATAGGCAGGGAAGTGGACATCCGCACACACATATACACAGAAACACACACCCAAAAAAAAAAACAAAAAGCAAAAAGAGGTACTAAGCTAGCAGGTGTGGAAATGGTTTTTGCAGAGATTTCAAAGTGGTTGCAGGACCCTAGATAGCGTTTTCAAGTTCTAGGTTCTATAGGTCCACGCATGGTGCCCAAATCCAAAAGACCAGTAGATGTAGTTGAAATAGTTGACATGATGGATCAATTTTTGTGTAACACCTTATTAGAATAACCAGATAAATTGTTTCTTTTGATTTTTTATCATATTGTATGCAGCATATGGATCCTGTCGTGTTGGAAGTAATGCAGATCCAACTTGTTTGTAGAACAAAAATTATCCCACTTTCCTGTTTGTGAATGAGCTTCCTCAAAACCATGATTACTTCAAGCTCCTTCAAATTTAATCATAATATTTAAATATTTAGGAGCCCGATAAGAACCAATCTCTTTCACATTGTTAGACTTTGCGGAGGCTATAATCCTTAGCTTTATGAAGACTGAAGGTTTGCTCAAGAATTTGGCAGAGGATGGTCAAACAATTACTAACTAATATTTTGTGTTTTGACAATGTCCTATAATCCATTCTACTTTGTGTGCCACTCTTAAGTGCAGAATCTTGGGAAGTACAAAAACATCTATTGTCTGAAAGTGCATAACTAAGTTCATTGTAGAACACTAAATTGTCCAACCAAAAAAGTGAAAGTTAAAAATTTTGCAGTAAACGAACTTATCTTTCAACATTTGTTTAGTAACTGTTCCGTGACTTTTTCAGTTATTGGGTTTCAGAGTTCAGATATGATGGTGGTCAAAGACACTTCACCACAGGCTTCCAGACTTAGTCACCTGATTAAGAAATCAGAACAGGTCAAAGCTATATGTGATTTGAAAACGAGCCGCTCAAAACAGTCATTGTATGTAACGTAGGAATCATAAAAAGATTTGAAAAATATTTGAGTCAGAAGGGAAACGGTACTCAGCACTGTTTGATATTCTTATAGCCATGGCCTGCTGAGCATTCCCAAAGCATGTCCCAGGTGTTCCATGATTTGGGGAACTAGATTGAGTCATTTTCCAAGATGCATTTCTTAGCATGTAAGGTTTCTGGTAAATATGTTTTTGAATAGTTTTCGAGTTCTATAATATCACTATCATGGTGCTGGCTATTTCTAAGGATACTTCATCTTCAAGAAAGCAATTTTTGTCAAAAGAACTTCGACACTATCTTGGTTACGTCCTTTTTTTGATTCTTATGGTATAGCATTTGAGCATGCCAAGAATAGATAAATTTCTTAATTTAGTAACAACTTGTCAGTGTACAGCATCAGAAAGGCACTTTGGCATTGTGCTTTATTTTACCGCCTCAAAATTGATTACTTTTATATGATCTTTTACATTTTAGTTTTTTACTATAAATTCTACTTTTAGTGCTTTAGGAACCTTCAACTATTATTTTGCTGCTGTAATTAAACTTTGGGTCATCTATGCTTCTACATCTTAGTAATTGTTAAAGTTTTTACATAGTGATGAGCAAGACTTACACTTTATAGTCAACTAAAGCTTACGCAAGCAAACTGAATATTCTACTACAGGTACATCTAAGAAACTGGCAGATGAGGATTCATGCCCTCCACATCCTGGATTTTATAAAGGCTTGTGCTTGAGATGTGGTCAGCTAGTGGAGGATGATGGGCCTATGCTTTCACTTGACTACATTACTAAGGTGCAATGCTCAAAATTATACTACAGAGCTGTAATATAATCATGATATAGTAACTTTATGTTTCTTATATAATGCAAATGGTAGTGAGGTGGACTGGGTTAGCAGCTTAATGATGCTTACCTAGGTGTATAAGCGATGTTTGTCCTCGAAATGGTCTGGAATGTGGATAACTTATTTTCATTTTAGGCTCACATCCTGCTTCCACATATTTAATTCTAAATAAAATGGTCACATCTTGCATACTGGTGCCAAGAAGTGCCCATTTTTCACAAATTCAGCCTGGTTAGCAGCATGGAGTCGTTGTCAAATTTGAACAGGTTGCATCAGAAACCATATGCAGCTGACAATCTGTCATTCTTATTATTCTGAACTCAATCACCACAGGGTCCTGCATCCTGTCAATTTTCTCCTGCATTGTTTTGGGTTGTGGTGTAATTCTGTGTGCACCATACTTTCATATTCAACCTGTTTGGATGTGATCAGTGTTCAGAAACATGAACCCCAACTCAATTGTACCTAACCCCTTCTCATACAAATCCTACTTCGTTCAGATTTTTTTTTAATGTTAGTAATGGTTAAGGGTTCTATGATATGAACCCTTAATTTTTTATAATTTATATTCGTATTTTTATTTTTTTTAAAAAAATAGCAATCCCGACGCTTTAAAGCGTTGGTAAATAAAAACTGTGGGACGCCCTACGCCGACGCTTTAAAGCGTCGGTAAACTTGAAGCCTACGCCGACGCTTTAAAGCGTCGGTAAACTTGAAGCCTACGCCGACGCGTTGGTAAACTTTTGCCGATGCTTAAAATCGTCGGCAATTCTGTTTTTGCCAACGCTTTTATGAGCGTCGGAAAATCCCTGTTTTTGCCGACGCTTTGTGTTAGCGTCGGCAAAAACTTTTGCCACTCCGATATCGCCAACGCTTTTGCGACGCTTCTATTTGCGTGGCGGGAACTTTAGCCGACGCTTATAAGCGTCGGTAAAGATTATAAAAAGCATCGGAAAAGATGAATTTTTTTGTAGTGACCCCTTCCATTGACCCTTCTCAGCCCTAAATTGACCCTTCTCAGCCCAAATAACTCTGCCTTCGCCTCCTCCTCGCCGCATTGGTCCCCATCTTATTTTTCCTCTCTTAGATGGCCTCCTTCTCCTCCACCCCCTCTTCCTCCTCCTTCTCCTCCTTCTGGCCGCTCTCCTTCTCCTCCTCTCCCTCTTCCTCCTCCTTCCGTCTGCCCGTACCCACCGCAAAGCTTCCCTGCAGATGTATCGCCTTCTCCTCCTCCCCCCCCTCTTCCTCCTCCTTCTCCTCCTTTTGTCGAAGCCATTTACTAATCCGGTCGACCGCCCTCCTCCGGCTGACCGTCCTTCTCTGCTGCGGATCTCAACCGGCATACATCCATGCTGGTGATTTTGCTTGATGCTGGTGCTCTCGAAAAATTGCTCTCCCAAGTGCAGGAGAATCGCACAAGTAGTATAACTCGGAAGTCCGAGGTCGATTCCTCAGGGAACGATCTATAGATTATTAGCGTAATTTATAGATGTAATTTTTTTCAATAAACTTGTTGATTAAGATGATGTTTTGCAAATAGAAAATAAATCAGTCAATAGAGAATCGAAGTTAGGATAGATTAAGATGGTGTAGGGATCCAGAATCTCCTTTGATAATATCAAATTCATGCGATAAATTCTATGATTCTTTTGTTTTCTTTAAGAATTATAAGCAGATAAAATTTAATTATGAAGTATGTTCTTGATAACATGAATTCTTTTTTTAAGCATTCAACGTGCCTTATAACGTCAACGATGAATCAAATAATCGAGAAAGACATGCATCAATAAGCAAAAATCATAAAAAAATTTTCAACATATAAGAATCATGACATAATCAAAAGATAAATCATTTAAAGCAAAGGATTAGAATTTACATCATGAACTTGGTACACCAAATGATTTTCTTTCACCCATCACCTAGGACTTTAGCCGATCATCTCCCTCTCTCTTTCTCACTCTTTTTTTTAATAACAGAAACAGGGCATCCCCTGTTTCTTTCTACTTCTTTTTTTTTTCCTTTCTACTGCAGCAACCCGGCTCCACTCTTCTTCCCCAAATCGGAGCTCCCTTGAACCGATCCCCCATCTCCTTTTTATAGCTTTCCCGACCTATCAAGCAGACATAATCTTCCGCGTGAGAAGATTAGGGCAGAGGAATGGGGCTGGGAGATGATTGCGGCCGGCTGGGGCACTGAGAACGGATGCTGGGCTGAATGCACGTGGAGATGGAAGAATCACGGACCGCTGAGGAGCTCTGTTCACGGAGCGGACGGATACGGATGGTGTAGAGATGCTGGGATCGTTGGAATGGAGGAGGAAAGTGGACGCGGAACCTGCGGGAGCTGATCACGGCCAGATCTGATGCTGAGATCGGACGCGATGGAGGAGGCAGACGGCCGGGAGGTGATCAGTTGGAATCGATTGAAGAAGAAGGAGCTTTGATCACGGAAGAATTGCTTCGCGAACGCTGTGGAGGATGGGATCAGTGGAGGAGGCGGGCGGACGCGTGGGAATTGCGATTGCCTTTGCTGGGGGCTGAGATGCTCATGAATGGCTGGAGGCGAGGAAGAAGCGGCCGCTGATCTCGGTTTGCTGGATGGCTGCAGGCGGGATCAGCGGGATGGGCGTGGGAGAAGAGCGGGAATGATCACGGGTGCAGATGGAATCGAGGATGCTATGTAGGAAGCTGGGAGATCCGATTGCAGATCCTCTTGGCTTGATGAATCTAAGCCCTTGGATGTGTCATTACGCATTGCCTCCAAATGGCTGTCATGTGTCCCTCAGGTGCAAGTGTGCTTGACCAGGTTCAATTCTGTTCTAGTGTAATCAGGCTTGAAGTCGACCAAATGCATATTTAAACTCTGATTTACGATAATCTGTGCCAAATAAAATATAAAATTAATGCAGCCCTTTTATCATTATCTGTTAGCAATAATATTAATTTAAGCAACGTGTAGAACGCACTTTTGTGCTCTCATCACACCCCCCAACTAGCTTATTACTAGTCTCTAGTAATTAACGAGAAAACTATAATGAGGACACAAAAGATGTGGTCTAACCTATGACTTTTTATTGAAGCTAAAGACACAAGACTAAGATACGTACCCACTTTCGTAGGGCATCACGATTGAACTTAGCACGTGCAACAAGCCGTTAAACCCCTAGGTTACCCTAGTGGACGAGTGTTGTCTTGTGAGGGTTTTCAGGAATGTTACCCACAAACATCATGAATGATATGACATGGGATCCTAAAAAAATATGAAATAAAATTTAAGCTAATGCACATATAATTAATTAATATATATTTTCAAGCATGGCAACTATCAAAGCAAGGAAAATATGAAAGTGTAGTGTGCATAAAATAGTATGACTTTCTCGGAATACTACTACCTCCACCACAACATGGCACCGCTTGAATTTTAGGTGTACTACTCAAGTTCACAAGTGTTTACTACAGTTTATTAGAGCCTGATCCATCAAATTTTTGGAATATCTCATGTTGTCTAAAATTGTCAAGAATGGTTTGCATAAAAAGAAGGAGCTATTAATCCTAACTAAATATCCAAAGTACACAAAGGTCCAATACAATGGAGTCAAACAAGCCATTACCACATGTCACTGGATTCAGCCCGACCAACCCTATTCATGCTTTTTTTTATTATTATTTTTAAACACATATGGTGATTAAAATAGTCCAACCTCCTTAGGCTCTAGCAAGGTCCATGTGGCGAGTTTTCGGCCAATGACTCCTGATCCAGTTGGCTCAAGACATTAGGTGAAACACCCCTCGGGCTTAATTACTCGAACCAGACTACGCCACGAGGTTAGACTTGTCATCTCCTTATTTTTTTTTTTAATCAAAAGAGAAGGTAAACTGAACCATATAATATGACTGCAACGTGACTATAGATCAACCAAGGTCGGAACATAAGGCACTTAGAGGATCTAGCCGGGATATTCAGCCTCTATCTTTATGTGAAAACCAAATCAAGAACCTTTTAGTACGGATAAGGATACTCGTACTTCTTTTACAGATATGGCTTAATAAAAATGCATTAAATAAATGTGAACTCCTGAGGCCTTCCTATAATCATTAAGTACCTGTGCGGGGATCTAATAATAGGTCTCTGATCAGTCATAATGTGCATGTGTTCCTTGCCTTAATGGTTGCACAAACTCAATATGAAAATACATGTGCATTTGCTTAGAAAAGAATGCATAAACTTTTTTTTTTTTTTTTGCAAATTACTTCCCTTCCCCCAACTTAAACATTGCATTGTCCTCAATGTTATAGATACAAGAAAACTATAATGAAAGACAATAGAGAAAATAATATTAAAGAGAAGAGGAATATCTTGAGCTGTTGATATCCAGAAAATAAAACCTACAAAACTAGAAAAATAATCCTAACTAATATACACATACCTTTGCCTTCATGCTCAGTCATAAAAAGGCTCCTCCAAGAAAAAGGAGTCCTCTTCATCTGCAAAATTCTCAAAAAAAGGTTTTAACCTATGTCCATTTACCTTAAAAATTCTACCATCCCGTGGATTCTCAATCTCAACCGCCCCATGTGGAAAAATAGTTTTTATAATGTAAGGACCTGTCCATCCCGATCGCAACTTACCAGGAAACAGATGTAAGCAGGAATCATATAAAAAAACTTTTTGCAAAGGTTCAAAAGATTTTTTTAAAATTGATTTATCATGTAAGATTTTCATTCGTTCTTTGCAAATTTTAGCATTGTCATAAGCATCTCTGCGAATCTCATTAAGCTCGTTCAATTGCAATTTTCTAGCTAGACCGGCATTTTGTAAATCAAAATTCAATTTTCTAATTGCCCAATACGATTTATGTTCTATTTCTACAGGCAGATGACACGCTTTTCTGTAGACTAGCCGGTAGGGTGACATGCCAAGAATGGTTTTGTATGCAGTACGATAAGCCCATAATGCATCTGATAGTTTCAAGGACCAATCTTTCCGTGATGGGTTCACCGTTTTCTCTAAAATACGCTTGATCTCCCTATTAGCTAACTCTACCTGGCCACTAGTTTGCGGTTGATATGGGGTAGCAACTCTATGGGTGACACCATACTTTTTCAATAAGATCTTGAAAGGCTTATTACAAAAGTGTTTTCCACCGTCACTAATTATAACCTTAGGCATCCCAAATCATGAAAAAATATTTTCTTTTAAAAACTTCAGGACAAGTTTGTGATCATTGATCCTACAAGCGACAGCTTCTACCCATTTGGACACATACTCGACCCCAACTAAAATGTACTCATATCCAAAAGATGGTGGGAATGGGCCCATAAAATCGATGCCCCAACAATCGAAAATTTCGATAATAGTAATGGGTTGAAGAGGCATCATTTGCCTACGAGTTAGACTTCCAATACGTTGACATGGATCACATGTCCTGCAGAACTTGTGGGCATCTTTGAACATAGTAGGCCAATAGAAACCACATTGCAAGACCTTTGCAATAGTTTTCTTAGAGGCAAAATGTCCACCGCAAGCATCAGTGTGGCAGAAAGAAAGTACGCTTTGTATATCATGATCCGGTATGCATCGTCTAAAGATTTGATCGTTACAATATTTAAATAAATAGGGTTCGTCATAGTAATAATTCTTTACTTCGCGCAAGAAAATTTTTCTATCTGTTGACCCCCAATGCTCTGAAATCCGGTTTGTAGCAAGAAAATTTACAATATCAGCGTACCATGGCACAGTAGAGAGTGCAAACAACTGCTCTTCAGGGAATGAGTCTTTAATAAGAAACTGTGGCACCGAATCATGAAAAACTAGCCGTGATAAATGGTCAGCAACCACATTCTCTACTTTCTTTTTATCTTTGATAGTGATGTCAAATTCTTGGAGTAGAAGTATCCATCGTATTAGGCATGGTTTGGCCTCTTTCTTATCCAGCAAATATTTTAGTGCTGCATGGTCCGTAAAGATAACAATAGGAGCACCAAGGATATAGGAACGAAATTTGTCTAATGCAAATACTACTGCAAGCAATTTCTTCTCGGTGGTGGTGTAATTCATTTGAGCATCGTTTAAGATTTTGCTTGCATAGTGAATGATATATGGCTTATTATCCTTGCGTTGTCCTAAGATAGCTCCTATTGCATAGTCGCTAGCGTCGCACATGATCTCAAAAGGTAATGACCAATCGGGTGGTCGCACGATGGGTGCAGTGCTAAGCATAGACTTCAACTTTTCGAATGCCTCCTGACAGGTTTCAGTCCAATTGAACGGTGTATCAAAGGATAGGAGGTTACATAATGGTCGAGCTATGACACTAAAGTCCTTGATGAACCTCCTGTAAAATCCGGCATGACCCAAAAATGATCTAACATCTCTAACCGTCTTGGGTGCAGGTAGCTTAGCAATTAAATCGATCTTAGCTCTATCTACTTTCATGCCCTTTGATGAAACAATATGTCCTAGGATAATTTTCTTTGGCACCATGAAGTGGCATTTCTCCCAATTCAGTATCAAATCCTTTTCTATACATCGAGCTAAGACTGCTTATAAATGTGACAGGCAATCATCAAATGAGTTGCCAAAAATGGAGAAGTCGTCCATGAACACTTCTAAAAATTTTTCGTTCATGTCTTCAAAAATACTGAGCATGCATCTTTGGAATGTTGCAGGTGCATTACACAACCCAAATGGCATTCGTCGGAAAGCAAACGTGCCAAAAGGACAAGTGAAGGTAGTCTTCTCTTGATCTTCTGGTGAAATTTCAATTTGATAATATTCCGAATAGCCATCGAGAAAACAATACAAATCATGCCCTACAACTCTCTCCAACACTTGGTCTAGGAAGGGTAGAGGAAAGTGATCCTTTCGTGTGACCAAATTCAGCTTTCGGTAATCAACACACATGCGCCAACTCGTCGGGACACGAGTTGGAACTAGTTCACCTTGTTCATTTTCTACTACCGTCAAACCTGATTTCTTAGGGACACGAGTAGGGCTTACCCACTTGCTGTCAGAAATTGGATAAATAATACCCACGTCAAGCAACTTGAGGACTTCTGCCTTAACCACATCTCTCATCGTAGGATTTAACCTTCGCTGCATTTGCCTTGTGGTTTTGGCATTGTCCTCCAAATATATCCGGTGCGTGCAAATTAAGGGGCTAATTCCCTTCAAGTCGGCAATAGACCCCCTAAAGCTCCTTTATGATTCTTTAGAATACCAACTAATTTTTTTTCTTGGGTATGATCAAGTCCAGATGAGATGATTACAGAAAAAGTATCTTCGGGTCCAAGAAAGGCATACTTAAGTTCCTTTGGTAAGGGTTTGAATTCGAGCTTGGGTGTTTGCTCATGGGATGGTATTATTTTTGCCTCTCGAGGCGGCAACTGTTCAAATTTTTCTACTTTTGGTCTCCACCAATTGATCATCATGGTGTTCGAAAAATTCATACTAGGTTTGACCAACAAATCATCTTCATCGGTGCCATTAGAACACCAATCAATTAAACCATCGCCGGATGGATCGTTAAATGCTTCAGCTAACAAATATTCCTCCGCGATGGTTTCAACCCAATCAACCTTCTTATTCTCTTCGTGATCATTGGGTTGCTAGCAAATATTAAAAATGTTCAGTTCTAGGGTCATGTTACCAAAAGAAAGCTTCATGACGCCATTCCTACAATTAATCAATGCATTAGAAGTTGCAAGAAATGGACGTCCTAAAATGACCGGAATCTGAGACTGTGAGTTCGAAGCCGGATGTGTGTCCAATACGATAAAATCGACAGAAAAGTAGAACTTATCCACTTGGACCAATACATCCTCGATAATCCTCCTCGGAATTTTAACTGACCTGTCAGCTAATTGCAAAGTGACGGAGGTTGGCTTCAACTCACCTAAACCAAGATGCTCATATACAGAATATGGCAACAAATTCACACTCGCCCCTAAATCTAACAATGCTCGCTCTATCCTAAAGTCGCCTATGATGCATGAGATGGTTGGGCAGCCTGGATCCTTATATTTAGGGAGAATGTTGTGCTGCAAAATAGCACTCACATTCTCAGTTAAAAATGCCTTCTTCTTAACATTTAATCGGCGCTTGACAGTACACAAGTCCTTCAAAAATTTGGCATATGAGGGTACTTGTTTGATTGCATCAAGAAGAGGTATGTTGATCTTTATTTGCTTAAAAAGCTCAAGAATTTTAGAATTAGGTTCGAGCTTTTGCAACGGCTTTAACCGTTGTGGAAAAGGTGGAGGAAAAGGACATTCAACTTTCTCGGTAGAAGTTGGAACCTCAACTTTTTCTTTGTCCCTTTCATCGATTTTGGGAGCATCAGAATTAGAAGTGACCTGCGGTCTCAATGGAACGGTCTGATTAATGACTTTTCCATTACACAAAGTCATGATGCTCTTTGCATGTTCTGTATGCGAACTAGAAGGAGCAGTATTATTACTACCATGCACTTGTGGGTTAGGTTGGGGTTGCGCTGGAGCTTACCCTTCTCTTGGGTACTTATAGGACGGTAGTCAACATTGACAATTGGTTCCTTATATCTTCAAAATTTCGAGTATTTTGAGCATTGATATTAGCTTGACCTTATAGAAAAGTTTGTATAGATTGCAAGGTATCCTCGATATTCGGCTTTTGAGAGGGTGGTGATGCAAAAGTAGGATGTGCAGGTGGAGGAGCTGAATGGTGTGACTGTTGAGGATGATTATTTTTCCGCCTAAAATTTGGATGATTCTTCCAACCAGGGTTATAGGTATTCGAGTATGAATCGTTATAAGGCTTTTGGTAGGAGTTCATAGCATTTGCTTGATCGTGCAAGACTTCTTTGAATGCCGGTATGGTGGGGCAATCTGTAGTGGTATGACCCGACATATCGCAGATACCACAACACTCGTTTCTAAGCTCTATAGTCTTGACAGGCTCAACCTTCCTAAGCTCAATTTCTTCTACTTTCCTAGTGAGGGCTGCCATTTTAGCATGAAGATCATCCTCAGTTCTGAGGTTGTAAAGGCCTCCCTATACAGAGCTAGTAGGCTTAGGCAAAGACTTATTGTTTCTATCCCCGTTATTCCAAAGTTGGGCAGTCTCAGCAAGAGAATCCAAATACTCCCATGCCTCATCAGGTTGTTTTTCTAAAAATCTACCATTGCACATGGTCTCTACAAACTGTTTCAACTGTGGAGATAAACCTTCATAAAAGAAGCTAATGGTTCTCCAAGTTTCGAACCCGTGATGAGGGCATGAGAGAAGAAGGTCTTTAAATCTTTTCCAACATTCATAAAATATTTCATTATCTTTTTGTTGGAAATTGCTAATATGTCTTTTTAAAAAGTTGGTCCTTTGTGTGGGGAAGAACTTCTTTAAAAATTCTCTCTGTATATCTTGCCAAGTTCTTATTGATCTAGGTCGTAAAGAGTTTAGCCATGTTTTGGCCTTATCCTTTAGAGAGAAAAGAAACAATGTCAACTTGAGGACATCCTCGGTGACGTTTGGCACTCTAAATGTAATGCTCAATTCTTCAAAATCCTTTAAATGAAGATACGGACTCTCGGACTCTAACCCGTGAAACTTAGGCAGCAATTGAATTACTCCGGGTTTGATGTCAAAATGTCCTACATTATCGGAAAAAATTATGCATGAAGGCTGACTAGTCCTAGCCGGTTGTAGGTATTGTCTTAGGGTCATAACATGGGGTTCACGTTCTCGATCGTGGTGGCTTTCCGCATCTTCATTTAAATCAGCCATCCCACAAGGTGTGAGATACTGCGAAGGAATTTCAAGGACGTGTCCTAAGGGATGATCTAAAGTTGTACGACTTAATCGACCGGTGTCGTCCCTATTCCACTTTAGCATGCAAATTATTTCCCTCTCTTTTTTTAAAAAAAATAAAATAAATATAAGTACCAACTAAAGATACCCTAAAACGACACCCTAAAATAAAAATCTATTCACAATCAAACATGCAACAAAACATTACACCTCAATTTCTAATGTTTTTCTTAAATTTCTAGACAGCTCCTAACTGGTTTGAAGAGGACACCTAAGCCTCCAATCCGGTCTAATGAATCGAGTTGACCAGGTAAGCTCCCAGGTAAGTGGAGGGGTCACGATGCGTTCGCAAAGGTCCCACTTAAAATCCACTTGCCTCGAACAGATGAACTGTCTCCCTTATAGGGACAAAGCTTGCCTAGACATCAACTAAGCCACGGAGCGAAATTGGTGCAACTTTCGGTGGTCTTCGTCCTATTGAGCTCGAATGTCCTTAGGAGCCAACGTCTAGTTGATTTTAGTTAAGCTTAGGATATTTATGCACTGGGGTGATTTTTGGGCTAAGGACGAGTGATGAAATTCCGACCTTATCTTTTTAAATGAGTTCAGCCCTTAGAATATTTTATGTTGATGCCTTATACTATATGCAACAATCAAGAGATTTTTTTTTAATGTTTTATGACATGACATTAAATTTCATTGAATAGGTGATCAAGCAAATTATTTATTTATTTATTTTTTAATTTTTATGAGTTGAAGTTTGAAATTTGAATTCTGAAATTTGAAATTTGAAATTTGAAATTTTAGGTTTTTCCTCTTTTTTTTAATTTTTGAATAATCACCCTTTATCTTTTCTTAAAGTTTTTTTCCTAAATTTTCAATTAGCAACAAGGGTTAATGAGATATGATAACAATAAAATTCTGATTCTAAAAAAAATTAAATGCAGAAAATTTAAAACAGAAAGCAGCAAGGTTTCGTATTAATCTAATGGTCTCAAAAGTCTCAGAATGTCAATCAGACCGTTCAGATTATTGACAAATGTGTCTTGCATCCGCTGACCAAATTTGAGTCCAATCAGACTGCTAATTTCTATGATATCAGAGTTTGATGCAAACTGTGTAGGGAATTAAAAATAGTAGTAAAGATTTAATTTTTTTTTTCAAAAGAAAAATACTAACTACTAAGGTAAAAATTAAATCTAAAATTATACTAATAACTCAGCCGTTCCCCAGCAACGGCGCCAAAAACTTGGTGCTCTCGAAAAATTGCTCTCCCAAGTGCAGGAGAATCGCACAAGTAGTATAACTCGGAAGTCCGAGGTTGATTCCTTAGGAAACGATCTATAGATTATTAGCGTAAATTATAGATGTAATTTTTTTTAATAAAATTGTAGATTAAGATGATGTTTTGCAAATAGAAAATAAATCAGTCAATAGAGAATCAAAGTTAGGATAGATTAAGATGGTGTAGGGATCCAGAATCTCCTTTGATAATATCAAATTCATGCGATAAATTCTATGATTCTTTTATTTTCTTTAAGAATTATAAGCAGATAAAATTTAATTATGGAGTATGTTCTTGATAACATGAATTTTTTTTTTAAGCATTCAACGTGCCTTATAACGTCAACGATGAATCAAATAATCGAGAAAGACATGCATCAATAAGCATAAATCATAAAAGAATTTTCAACATATAAGAATCATGACATAATCAAAAGATAAATCATTTAAAGCAAAGGATTAGAATTTACATCATGAACTTGGTACACCAAATGATTTTCCTTCACCCATCACCTAGGACTTTAGCCGATCATCTCCCTCTCTCTTTCTCACTCTTTTTTTTAATAACAGAAACAGGGCATCCCCTGTTTCTTTCTACTTCTTTTTTTTTTCCTACTGCAGCAACCCGGCTCCACTCTTCTTCCCCAAATCGGAGCTCCCTTGAACCGATCCCCCATCTCCTTTTTATAGCTTTCCCGACCTATCAAGCGGACATAATCTTCCGCGTGAGAAGATTAGGGCGGAGGAATGGGGCTGGGAGATGATTGCGGCCAGCTGGGGCGCTGAGAATGGATGCTGGGTTGAATGCATGTGGAGATGGAAGAATCACGAACCGCTGAGGAGCTCTGTTCACGGAGCGGACGGATACGGATGGTGTAGAGATGCTGGGATCGTTGGAACGGAGGAGGAAAGTGGACGCGGGACCTGCGGAAGCTGATCACGGCCGGATTTGATGCTGAGATCGGACGCGATGGAGGAGGCGGACGGCCGGGAGGTGATCAGCTGGAATCGATTGAAGAAGAAGGAGCTTTGATCACGGAAGAATTGCTTCGCGAACGCTGTGGAGGACGGGATCAGTGGAGGAGGCGGGCGGACGCGTGGGAATTGCGATTGCCTTTGCTGGGGGCTGAGATGCTCATGAATGGCTGGAGGCGAGGAAGAAGCGGCCGCTGATCTCGGTTTGCTGGATGGCTGCAGGCGGGATCAGCGGGATGGGCGTGGGAGAAGAGCGGGAATGATCACAGGTGCAGATGGAATCGGGGATGCTGTGGAGGAAGCTGGGAGATCCGATTGCAGATCCTCTTGGCTTGATGAATCTAAGCCCTTGGATGTTTCATTGCGCATTGCCTCCAAATGGCTGTCATGTGTCCCTCGGGTGCAAGTGCTTGACCAGGTTCAATTCTGTTCTAGTGTAATCAGGCTTGAAGTCGACCAAATGCATATTTAAACTCTGATTTATGATAATCTGTGCCAAATAAAATATAAAATTAATGCAGCCCTTTTATCATTATTTGTTAGCAATAATATTAATTTAAGCAACGTGTAGAACACACTTTTGTGCTCTCATCAGATGCCTTAATATTCTGTTTATAGCTCTAATTTGTGCTTAATATTTAAACTTGCTCTATGTGCTTAATATTCTGTTTGCCGTCTAATATGTATTTAAATTGTACATGTAATTGCGTCTGTTAACAATGCTTATACAGATATTTTTTTCTTTACTTAATACATTATTCCATTCCTTTTTAACTTTATCTGAATAAATTATCTTTTTTACTTCGGGCTAAATTCTGATCATGTTTCCATCCCATGACAGGGCAACTAATAGTATCACGTTTTTAGCCTGTAACGGGGCAACCAATAATATCACATTTTTAGCTTTTGATGGGGCAACCAGTAGTTTCACATTTATAGCCTGTGATGGAACAAACAATTGGTTTACATTTCTAGCTTGTCACGGCATAAATAGTAGTATCATATTTTCAGCCTGTGACAGGGCAACCAATGATAACGAGATGAGCCCAAAGTCTTTATTCATTCAATCAAGTTCACATCCATCCATCATTTTTTTTTAACTCTATTTCTGGCTTTAGACTAACCACGGTCATGTTTTTCATCCGTAACGGGGCAATCAATATTACGTGATTAGTCCAAAGCACCATAACCATTAGTCCTATTATTTAACTTTAAATTATGTACATATATGCACCCATCATTCTATCAATCACAAGTAAATATGATCAAAATACAATTTAATACCAAAACGATCATAAAATCATTCTTGCTTCTTACTTATCGGGATCATTAGCATAAAATACATATACGTACAAAAATATCTATATCATGCAGGTCAGTATACAAGAATTCTTACCTCTTTGCTGACAACTCAGACGGACTACCACAATCTACAAACCGGAGTGCGCAAAATCTTGCTCAATATCTTCTTGCCCAAAAGATTGTTATCCTATAGAACCAAATCAACATCAAAAATTATCCAAGATATCCGACAACCCAGAACTCCCTACTGATCCACTAAAGGTTCCACCATCATGTAGTAATCTAAGACTACCCTTTAAGTCCCTTTAACCAAAATTTCTTCGGATCAAGCTAGAGAGAGAAAATACCAAGAAAAAAAAATAGAAAAAGAGAGAAACTAGAGTATAAGATCTCGTCGGGCTTCTTTCTGCTTGGATGACTATTGCCCCATACAAAACCAAGGCTGACCATGAAAATAGAATTGTATAAAAAGATATACAAGACCAACTAGATAACAACGCCCAATTATTTGAATCGGTCAGTGCAATATAATCCAATTCATTTGATCAAGAATCATATATCAAATCAAGAGAATAAATCAAGGGTTATCAATTAGAAGTCCAACGGTGGTTAACAATTTGGATGAATAGGGTCGACTAGATGCAGTGTCCGACGATCTGGGTCAATCGGCTCTAGCCAGTCCAACTAGTCAAATCATGAAAAGACAATCAAACCATGGTTCATAAAACACAATAGGGATTCATGGTAATAGAGTCCAACGATGCTCAGCAATATTCGGATTAAAGCTAGCATGACGGATGGTCGCAGCGACACTAGTTCAGAGCCCTTAACTAGGGTCAACCCTAGTCTATAATCAAAAGAAATTAAGAGAGAGAGGAGAGAGAGAAGAGAGGAGAGAGAAAGAAGAGAGAAGACTCTCTTCTATCTTCTTAAAATAGGGGAGAGTCAATCCCCCCTCTCATCTCAAATCAGAGCATGGCAGGCCACTTAGGCGGCCCAGCCTCGATGATGATAGCCACAGACGGCCCTTCGGTCGCGGCATCGTCGGCGACAGTGGTCGGCCGGCACGAAGAAGTGTAGAAGAAGATCAAGAAGAGCAAGGGGTGAACAACTCGGCATAGATCGTGGTGGATTCCTTTTTGACCGACGGCCATGCAAAATCGATGATCCCAAGAAATGGTAAAGTCCGGCTCGAATAAGCAGCCGGTGGTGGTGAACGTGGAAGAAGGATGCCGAAATAGGGCACCCCTATTTCGGATCAAATTTTAGTGATTTTTTCAGTGCAAATCAGCGTGGCAACAACTCTAAAACTTGAAAAAAAAAAGAGAAGAAGGCAAGTGAGGTTTCGATGGCCTTTCTAGCGACAAATCGATGAAGAAAATCTGGAAGAAGAACTTGGAAATCGGCAGTGATATCTCAAATTTTCGTTGATGACAATCAAAGTGGAAGGAAGGAGTCTTAAATAGATTGAATCTCGAGTCTGGCCATCGAGTCATAGCAGTCTTCATGTCATTTAATGACAAAAGATCCTTCTATGGTTACAAATATTAGATATGGATCTCGGTGATGTAGTGCATGTAGTGTGAACTTTGTATCCTTATGTGACTCTCGGAGCTCTTCCTCGGAGGGGCAGAGCCTCTTCCTTTGAGTCGAGCTAGGCTGAGTGGCCGAGGTTTTTCCAAAAGCAGACTCAAGAGAAGATAGGCCAAGCCTGATGGGCTCCACGACTTGGGTCCGATCATGTATCTAGGATTTGGGAGGAGCATGCCTCAACTTTGTGGACTAGGAGATCTATTTCATTTAGCCTAAACAAGCTAGGGCTAGGGACGGAGGAAAATTGGGCTTGCTCCATATGGATGTCCACGTGGCGAAGGCCCACAAATATTGTGGGCTCTTTCGATTCCTTCTATGGTCTGACCTAGTAGCAAGCCCAAGCTTGACCTAAATCCGATCCGATCAACACACCCGCCCTTTCACCACTACTAGACCATGCACCAACAATGGAGATTAGATAATCCAGCATCCACTGCCTAAAAAACTTGGCCGATTTTGCTAGCCTTCAAAGTCCGGGGGGGACTCTAGGGAGGATGTCTGGGATAGGGAAATGCTCGTGCCCCAAGCAAGGCCAGGGTATACAACTTTTCCCCTTTCCCCTAAATGGAGGGGCCTCAACAATCTAGTTCTAATGCCCACCAACCAAAAGCCAAATAGAGGCTATTGGTCGGAGGAATGAGGATCTAGATTCCCATTCTAAGCTTGCATCGAGGCTTCTTTCTTGGAGTAACTTGTGCCAACATCGATAGACATGGGAGTGAACACAAACGACTTTTGGGTCTCACCATTTTGTCCATCCATCATAATGTTCTCCAGCCTACAAGATTGCAACCCTCCATCAATCAAGAGCAAGTATAAGTATGGCCATAGTTAAAAGCTCTTGAGTTGAATATGATTTGTTTCGAATCAGATTTATGATTGTGTATATAAATTTTGAAAGAAATGGATCTTAATGGATTTGTTTTTTGAAATGGAATTGCTTATGTCTTTACCCTGATTTGTGATAATTTTTGTTTTACTATTGTCACATACGTTTTTACATAAATTTTCAAGTTAAGGTATTCATTACTTATCGAGCTGTCTAGCTCATTATAGATTTTTTTATATTTTTAAAGATTTGAACAATTAGCTTGACTCTGGAATTTATCATGGGAGAGCGACTAGAGATAAGATTTTGACAATCTTTATTTACACTAGATTTTATTTTTGATTTGATGTAAAATTTTGGAATATTATTTATTGTAAGACTTTTAATTTTGTCATTTAAATTAGAATTTGAATGTTAATTATTTAAATTTATTCTGCTGGTTGTATATGATATCATATTGAGATACCTTGCATGCTTGTGGAGAGAGTTTTTTATGAGTATGCGGCGGCTGCAGCGATCCCCGACTCACAATCTTAGGTCGGGGGCGTGACAAGTTTCTTCACAACCATTGCAAAGTTCAGAAGTTCACGATCCTTGAATGAGGTTGAATAATCAGAGAAGAGCTTCACAACTTTCCTATCCACCTAATTGCTGCACATTGTAGAGGAAGAATCTAGAGCTCCATTCCAACCAACATGACCATAAAATAGCTACTACAAGCATGAGAATAATGCATCGCAGGATGGATAAGAATTTCCACTTGCACCAAGTGGAAAAGATATCGACCAGATTTGGAGGAACAACTAGATTGCTCTATAAATTATGTTGTTCAAGAAAAACAATTAAAAACTATAGTTAGATTGGTAAATCATTCAAACAACTCCAAGTGCCTAATTAGCCGGTTCTTAGTTGATATGAATTTCCTTTAGAAGGAAAATTATGATTTGAGAGATTGAATTGATTGAAGCCTCCTCCCAAGCCCTTGATGCCTATCCACCTCCTTCTCCACCTCGATGGCTTCTTTCGATGCCGATAAGGATAGGGGATGGCCGGCAGCCAACACTAGCCTACTTTCAAGTACCTTAATAGCATCTCTTTTCTCTCTCTCTTTCTTCACATTGCCTGTCGAAGCATAGTCGATAGCTTGTGGGTGTAGCAGCAATACCCATTCCTTCTCTAACTTCGATCATATCTACTGGTCACCTTCCAGCCACGTGCATACACCGTGGTCCTAGATTTCTAGCCAGATAAGGATGGATGGATCGAAGTAGACATGAAGGTCATGAAGAGGATGGAGAGTCTTTGAGATTGGTGAAGTTGGCGAAGGTGCTAACTTTGGTGCAGCAGAGCAATGGGATTGGGGTTTTGACATAGTTGATCAGGTTGGATCAGGCAACACCAAATAGGGAAATCTTTGGCGCTTTAACTTTTTTCTTTAATTGCCTTTTATAATTACATATTATTTACTAGATTTGTTATTTGATATTGAAGGTTCCTTGTCTAGAGAATTCAATCTAATTGTCAGATTTGACATAATTACACATGTGACTCAAAGAGCTGAAGTCGCCACTCCTTATCATCCACAAACAAGTGGACAAGTTGAAGTATCTCGATCAATTAAGAATGTTCTGGAAAAAACGGTTAACCCAAATCGCAAAGATTGGTCTTTGCGTTTAACTGATGCACTCTGGGCTTATCGTACTGCTTTTAAAAGCCCGATTGGTATGTCTCCGTACCGTCTTATTTTTGGCAAACCGTGTCACTTGCCTGTGGAATTGGAGCATAGGGTCTACTGGGCTATTAAGAAATTTAATTTTGATATGGATAAGGCTAGTTCACTACGCAAACTTCAACTTAATGAACTAAAGAAAATCAGGAATGAAGCATATGAGAATGCTCGAATTTATAAGAACAAAATGAAAGTCTTTCATGATAGAAATATTATAAGAAAAATATTTGAGCCTTCCCAGAAAGTTCTATTGTATAATTCAAGACTTCATTTATTTACAGAAAAATTGAGATCTAGGTGGATCGGCCCATTTATAGTTAAAACTGTTTATCCGTATGGAACCGTTGAGATAGAGAATCCAAACATCGATAATATTTTCAAAGTTAATGGCCAATGTTTGAAGTTATTTTTGGACAACTTTACCCCAGAGGTTGAATCGACCAATTTGGGAGATCCTGTTTATCAGGATTGATCTCTATATCTGCTAGAGATCCTCTGTTTGTATCATAATTTGTCTTTCTTTCATTTTCTGTTAAATGACAATTGGAGAGCAACAACAGTATGCCGTCATTCTATCAGGTAAATTCTCACCTTCAGCCTTATTATCCTTCATACAATCATTAATGCCATATTTCATGCATTCATGTTGCAACATTGGGGACAATATTGAAATTAAGTTGGGGGGGTGAGATTACTATATTTTTCTATATATCATACCAATTGTCATATCTTTCAAAAAAAATCTATTAAAAAAATTAAAAAAAATATATATATATATATATATATATAATAGTAATAATAATAACAAACATATATTTTGTTGCATTTAGTTACCACTTTAATTTTTTCAAAGAATTAAACATGTGTAGCTATTAAGGCAAGGAGCACATTATGACTTATTAGAGACCTATTATTAGATCCCCACACAAGTATTCAATGACAATACGAAAGCCTCAGGAGTTCACTTGTGCTACCTATTTGTTTGTTGACCTTATTCGCAAGAGAAGTACGAGTGTCCTTGTCCTAAAGTTCATGATTTGGTTTTTACATAAAGATAGAGTTTGAAATTCCCGGCTAGATCACCTGGGTGCTTTATGTTCTGACCTTGGTTGACCTATAGTCGCAATACAGTCATTTTTTAAAAAAAAAGAAAAAAAAAAGAAAAAGAGAGAAATAATGCAGTTTGTCCTCACTAAGTAACCAGGCCTCTTGCCTACAAAGCAGCGAGTGTTCGCGTAAAAAGATGAAAATGACTGAAATAAGTGACTAGTATGACCTCCTGGCGTAGTCTGGTTCGAGTAATTAAGTCCGAGGGGTGTTTCACCTAATGCCTTGAGCCAACTGGATCAAGAGTCATTGACCCAAAGCTCGCTACATGGACCTTACTAAAGCCTAATGGAGTTGGACTATTGTAGTCAGTGTGCGAAAAAAATAAATAAAATAAAATAAACATTAGTGGGTTAGTTAAACTAAAACCAAGTGACTTATGGATGACTGGTTTGACTTCATTGTTTTAGAACTATATGTACCTGGGATGTCTAGTTGGGATTGATAGCTTCATTTTTATGTGCAAACCATTCTGGACAATTAACATGTGATATTCGAAAAATTTAGTGGGTCGGATTCTAACAAATGGTAGTTAACACTTGTGAATTTGAGTAGTGCACCTAGAACTCAAGCGATACCTAATTGTGGTGGAGGTATAGGTATTCTGAAACGTGACATTTACATTTGCCTTAAGGGTTGCTATGTTTTAAAGTATCTTCTAACTTAAAAATGATGTTTGTGGGTAACATCACTGCAAACCCTCACGAGACAACACTCGTCCACTAGGATAACTTAGGAGTTTAACGGCTTATTGCACGTGTTAAGTGCAATCGTAATGCTCTATGAAAGTGAGTATTTATTTTAATTCATGCATATTGATATATTATACTAATAAACAATACTTTTGCACCCTCATTTTATCATTTTCACACTAAATTGCTAGAGACTAGCAATAAGTTAGTTGGGGGGGTGTGATGAGAGTACAAAAGTAAAATTTTTGTACTATCATAATTAATATTAGAGCTAATCTTTATTAATAAAATTGATTAATTAATGTTTTATTTGTGTCTGAGTGCAAGTAATTCAAAAGACCCAATAATGCTGGGTTTGAGCCCAATGCTTGGCATTCCGAGCTCAACAAATCCTTAGCGTCTCATCTGAGCCTCACGCCGCCCGTCATCCGCATGCAATCGATATCACTATATCCAGATGTTTCAGCTAGCACAAGTGCCCGCATCATGGAGCTTCCCAGTATCTTCAAAACCGTCCGTGTGGCTCTCCAAGCATCATGGCATCTCATCCAAGGGACCTAAGCCAAACCGGCTCTTCAATTCAAGCCACATCTCATTCATGGCTTCCCTCTCCCCTGTTTCAAGAACATTCAGCCGCATTCCATTCTTCCCATCATTCATCTGAAGAGTCTTCTCAAACATCAAAATAAATTCACAACGGCAGCAAAGGGAAGAAGCCAAATCTTCAACCGCGCCTCAGCAACTCCCCATCCGATTGTTTTATCTTCTTCCAGCCGTTACCAGCAGGATCATTCCACCCCGCATCTCATCCCTTCTCAAACTTCTGCAACGTTCCCAATCGAAGAGTCCCAAGCGATTCGACTTCATCCACCCCGCGTCTCATCCGCTCCCAGCAGCGTTCCAGCTTCTCCAATCCGCTGAAGGTGTCTATAAAAGGAACCAGGAAGGGGCTACAAGGGTGTGGATCCGGGAGAGGTAGAAGGGAATCACCGAAGCACAACATCTGCACCTCCTCTTCCGATCCGTCTTCTCAGCCGAGCGAGAGAAGGAGGAGAAGCATCCAGGGAGGCCATTCGGGAAAAGGAGGAGGCCGGCACCGACGGAAGAGGAAGGAAGCTAACCGGGTGAGGGAGAGAAGAAGGGAAGGAGGAGGCCGGATCCATCCAAGTCCGGGCGAGAAAGGAGAGGAAGCCAGGGAACCATCGGAAGAGAAAAAAAAAAGAAAGAAAACAGTGCCCTCTGTTTTCTTAAGAGAAGGAAGAAAAAAGAAAAAAAAAAGGGGGATTTATGCTTTATTTTATTTATTCTATGCTAATCCCTTTTATAAAAATGCCTGCATGTCATATGGATAGCTAAATCTTTTTTAGCTAAGGCTAGGGAAAAGCCTAGCATTTTCTTCATATATTTCCTTTAATCATCAATGGGATTTTAATGCTTTTGATTTGATTTATGGTGCAGTAAATCTATAGAAATTATTTCAAACTTATATATTTTTTTTGATTTGTTATTTTTCCCGGGTATAACAGATGCTTAGAAATCCCTGTAGTTTAAAATAAAATTACTGTAATGCTGCCCATAAAGCTAAATCTATTTTATTAACGATTAATTGGTATTTTCACCGCTCCACTTTCTGGTTAGGTCTTTACTCAGATCTAATTGAGATAATAGGTGATTTTAAGAAATGCATGATTAAGTGCTAGGCTGAATTCTAATGCCTTAGTTATATTTTTGTCAATCCAAATATTATTTAGACTTTAGTTTTTGTTCACTGTCAAATTTCTGTGAATTCGATCTCGGACTCACCGAGAATATTACTTTGCTACACCCTATACTTGGGGTATTCTACATTTAATTTTCTTTTCAAAAAGAGCAAGATTAAAATCGTAGCATATATATATATATATATATATATATATATATATATATGTATATGTATATATATGTATACACTAATAATCTTATACTTATGGGAAATGGGAAAAAATAACTAAATTGCAAAATAGCAAATCATTTGTTGTTTCCTCTTCCTTTTATGAAATCTCTTTTTGGGGATGAGGGTTCTTTAATGCACACTCTTTCATTTAAAATATTAAAATGATCACACAAGGGGGAAAAAGGCGAAAAATGAAAATATAGGGAAGGAAAAAACATATGGAAAATGCCCTATTGGGAACTGGAGAGGATTGAAGCCAACCACCAGAAGACACTTGCCGAAGTGAGAGAACAATTGACGATGCTGAAATAGTGAGGAAGTGGGGCCATAGAGCAAATAATATTACAGACAACACAACATTAGGAACAAAGATGCAATAGTGAAATAGAGCAACAAACAAAACAAAGTAGAGGACCGAAATTCCAGCCTCTACTACAACAAACAATGTCTAGTGACAGAACTTTAGTAACACTTAGCAAAATCCATCATTATAAATGTTCTCTAGTAATGATTTTAAGAAATATCAAAACAGATATATAATTTCACAAAGTTTCATCGTGAGAGTTATTAAAAGTGATTATATAGCGAGGGTATCTTATAACTACTATAAGAAATTGTATTCTATAGTAATAGTTTCAAATATTATCATAAAAGGTCTATAATATTGTAATGTTTATAAATGAATGTTTCAAAAATTTTATGTTACGATGGTACCTTATAAGTACAACAATTACTAGTGAAATAAAACTTTATTGGTAATATATATAGTTTTATTATAGAACACATGCTATTTATCGATAAGATAAATTATATCACCTATACATTATTGTATAACCAATAGTTTTCAATATCGATATTTATTTATGATTTATTTGTGTGACAAATTAGTATGGTTGTAAATTGATTTGGATTTTTTGCAACAACAACATCTCATTAGTAAGTATGTCTTTAAATAATTTTCAAAATAGATATTATATTAATCTAATAAAATTTTGAAGTAATAAGGTTTCAAATCGACTATTATGTATTCTTGTTGTACTTAACAATTTTTGATGAGTTCATCAAGTTATTTTCAACTTTATCTGGCCAGAACTATTTACCGAACAAGTCACATGATCAGCCAATTCAGGTAAATAATTGGAAGTTGTTTGGGTTCGGAAATATTGCAAATAATGCACCATAACCAGCCACTAGTCTAAGATATAATTATTAAAAACTTAAATGGAGATCGATTTAACCAAGATATTGGATCAATAATCCAATTTGATTTGTATTAAAAATATAGGTTTGCTACGCCTGTTGCGTCCCTTCAACTTTGTTCTTCCTCCAGCCAGGGATAGAGGAGAGATAGAGATAGGAATAGCTGTTTTCCTAATAGTCAAAATTAGAAGTAGCCTGAGTCCAGACAGAAGCTTAGAAGTAGGTGCTTCTCAAACCTGTGCGGAGGATGTCATACACCACTATTCTGTTTTTGCCAAACTTTTGAAGCCATGGCTGCTGAAAGACAATCCAGATCCAAATACTTTTTCTTTTTCAGTCCTCCATTAAGTAAAATCCATCTTTTCCTCTATGATGCCTATGGCTTAATTCATCCTATCCGCTCACAAACATAAAGTTGGTGGATAAAGGAATAAGCAATTTGTGATATCAAGTCCAACAAACATCTTGACCTAATGTTACAGCAAAAAGAAAAATAAAAACAGAAGCAAGAAGCACTTTCTCCTACTGGGAAATAAATTGCCTTTATTGCTGTAGAATTGTCAACTCATTGTTTGCTTATTTGTGCTAAAGAATGCAAATGAATAAGTGTAACAATCAAAATAATACAAATGAATCAGCGGAGCAATCCTTGTAGCAAAGAAAGAGTTATCAGTTGTTGTTGTCCATCCAGAACTGAGCCTGCAGCCAGTCAATAGTCTTCTTGTCCACCTGAAAGGCCTTTGCAAGAACGTCACGAGAGATGGGTGGCTTCGACCCAAACACCGCATTGGCTACAGTGATCACACCAGGGTTTTGGCTGCTCAATGCGGCAATAGCAACAGCATTCTTCGTCCCGTAGTTGAACTGGAAGTGAATTAGACCTTGGGGGAACACGAACACATCACCCTTGTTGATGACTTTGGCAAAGAGACGGTTGTCCGTGTTGGAAGTCACAAAACCCACATAGAGTGAGCCTTCCAACACCGTCAAAATCTCTGTCGCCCGAGGGTGGATGTGAGGTGGGTTCAGGCCATAAGGAGCAAAGTCTATGCGAGCCAATGAGATGCCAAGGGTGTTGAGCCCTGCAATTTTCTCCACATTAACTAAAGTCACATTCGATCCAAGTTTGTTTGCAGTGTCGCCAGGCCTGTCGAGGCCGGAGAAGAAGAAATCATCAGCTCTGACATCGTTTGGGTTCTTGCACACAAGACCGTTGACAAATACTGCACAATAAAAATTAACATAATTCACCAAGGTTGATAGAAAAACTTGAGAAGAACCTCGTTCGAAAGCCTACTTATAAGTTTGTGGATGAGTAAGAAATTTTGCTCAGCTTGAAAAAAGGAAGAATATATATAATTACCATGGGACGTTTTGTCAGCAACACAGAAGTCCTGGAGGGGACTAGGATCAGAAGCAATTGCGTGAGAAGAAACCAGCGCAAGGAAAGCAAGGAGGAGGATGCGTGAAGCCATGTCTGTTCGGTTAAGCAGGAGAGAGTGCAGGAGGAATGGAACTCGAGAGTCTAGATCGAAGCTCGATGCGCTGGGATGGCTTGGAGTAGATAGATATATATAGAGAGTGGAGGGATGAGGGACCCGGTTTATGCGATGGTTAGACCGTTGAAGTAGTCAGGAAGGGTGGTCGTGATTTGCTTTGTATTGTTTTATAAAGTAGTAATAAAATGGTTTCAGTTGTCCACCAATTCCAGTAGACCGTGGCCAAAGGCAACGTTCCCAAAGACGAAGTATAACTTGATAAAGTATAACTTGATCTATAACCATATTGATGGTAGGTGAGAAACAGCAGATGGAATTGATCAATATTCGCCGCCTTTGACGGTACAACGGTTCGGCCAGCTAAATAGATAATAAGGCTTGTTTCGTAGTCTAATCATGAACTAGTCCAGCCATTTTTATTATAATTTAACCAATTACTTATTTGTTTAATTTTATGCTAGTATGGACATATGTGATGAACATGAAAAAAGTTAATAAATTTAAAGATATGGTCATCAATTGTTTATTGAGACATTCCTCCTCCAACTTTATTTTTGTTGCCATAGAAAATTGAACAGTTCAAAGAAAGATCCAAAGCTGGGAGCCTTCATGAAGTTGTTCGGATACTTGGCCACAATGGGATTTAGCAACTTCAAGATGACCTCTTCCTTCCGTCACAGAAAAGGTCAATGTAGTTATGGTGGCAGCGAAGAACTTGAATAGCTCAAAATGCAAATACAGGGAATTCTTCATCGAGGTTATCAGCATTGGTTGCGCTTATCATAACTGTAACAATCCAGGATCTCATCCAAAATGGCTAGCCGGGAGATATTATTTGAGTTCCTTGATCCTGTATAAGTACCCAAGATCTACCCAGCGAATAACCGATGTGGGACTAAACACACGCCCGCACGGATCCTCATATACTCCCCCCGTTCAAGCTCTGACGTCCTCGTCAGGCTAAAGATTCAAATCTATTCGAATCTAATCACAAACACCACGATCAGCCCGTGGTCAGCCCTAATGGATCTGTGCTGCAGTGTCCCCTAGTCCACATAGGTTATGGGCTGGGTCCGCTCTGATACCATTTGTAACAACCTAGGACCTCATCCAAAATGGCTAGCCGGAAGGTATTATTTGGATTTCTTGATCCTGTATAAGTACCCAAGATCTACCCAGCGAATAATCAATGTGGGACTAAACACATGCCTGCACAGATCCTCACATACTCCTCCTGTTCAAGCCCTGACGTCCTCGTCAGGCTAAGGGGTCAAATACATTCAAAATCCAATCACAAACACCACAATCGGCTCGTAGTTAGCCCCAATGGATCCGTGCTGCAGTGTCCTCTAGTCCACATAGGTTATGGGCTGGGTCCGCTCTGATACCATTTGTAACAATCCAGGATCTCACCCAAAATGGCTAGCCGGAAGGTATTATTTGGGTTCCTTGATCCTGTATAAGTACCTAAGATCTACCCAGCGAATAACCGATGTGGGACTAAACACACGCCCGCACGGATCCTCATAATAACAACATTGTGAGTTTACTAAACTTGTGTTCGGACGCATTCACTAGAATTCTCATATATGAGATCATAGTTAATGGATCACTTGAAAAATTCATTTATATTAAGCAACAAATTATTCTAGATCTTGAATGGACGTGAAACAATTGGAGATTGAAATTGGTAATGCACGAGGCTTAGACTATCTCTACCATGGCTGCAATATCCAAAAATATCTTATTTTCGCCCAGCTAAAATAGTGTCACTCGGCTGACAGAACCATATCAATGGCCAAATCTTGAGGGACTGTAGGCTACATTTATTGCCCTTGAGGTCTTCTCAAGGAATTTTAGAGGCATCTCTAGCAAATCCATTGTTTATAGTTATGGGATGATAGTGCTTGAAATGGTTGGGGGAAGAAAAAATATTGAAGTTCAAGTAGACAACATCCGTGAGATATCCACTTCTCACATTGGATTTACAAGCATCTCAACTTGGATGAAAATTTGAGAACTTTCACGGCCATGACCCAAGTGGAAGAAGAGATTGCCAAAGGGATAATTCTAGTAGTTTTATGGTGCATTCAGACTAAGCTAATAAATAGACTCTCGATGGGTAAGGTTCCAGATATATTAGAAGGAAGGATTATAGACTTGCAAATTGCCCCCATGCCAGTTTTATTTTCCCCTCAAGATGAGGGAAGCATTTCTAGACAAATCATTCTCATGAAATAGTATCAATAGTCACTTGTTATAATGGACTCAACATATTTGACCGTATAATAGGTATGTTACCCATAGTGCTGTAGGCATCTCTTAAATTCCTATGTTAGATAAAAATTTAGAGCTATGGTTCTAAAGGCTTAATAAATCCTTCAACCTTCAATGGATTTATATTTTACTTTCAATTTAGCAATCATGCAACCTAAATGATCCGACGACCCGGGATCCGCCACATGGCGAGCCATAAGACGGCCTGAACAAATCTCCCCAAATCGCCCCCACTAAATGCTGATCATTATGGAGGGCGCTCCGGAGCTCGAAATACTGATGGCTGACCTCTCGCATTTCCCCAAACGAGACGCTTCGGAGAAGGGAGCATTAATGGCCGGCTTCTCACGTTTCGCCAGTCGGAGTGCTTCGGGGGACGGAAAATTAATGATCGAAACCTCCAGAAAGGAACGCCCACGGGGAACACTAAAAATTTCCACGGCAGATTCTACTCAAGAAAATCTATCAGCTCGAACCTCCAGTTTGGTACACACCTATTCTTGCCTATGTGATTGAAGCACTGGACGATTAGAAGTCTGCCTACTTCCATTGTCCGAGCTGCAAGGCAGCTCGACCTCGGAAGTGGGGGGCAAATAATAGGAAAAAAAATGGATCGTCCAGCACACAACTAAAAGGCCGCCCAGTTTTGGCCCAATAAAAGTCAACGCCAACCAGTCGAATCCACACTTCTGCCCCGAGTCAGCTCGACTTCGAGACTCCGCCGAAGGCTCCACCAACTTCAGACATTCGCCAACTCCCCCGACCAAGTTCGGGGTGCCTCCAGTATTCGCCGATCCGCCCCAACTAAGCTCGGGCCGCCTACCTCAGCAGTACGCTCCGACTTTCGAGCTCGGAGCGCTCCACCGAGCACGTCTCGGAACCCGAGAAGCCGAGCTACTCCCATTACCCGTCAAGCCAATCTCTCATGATGAGGGCTGACAGTGCCTCTGCTACCTGGGCCACTCCACCGAGACTATAAATAGCTCGATCAGGTAACTTGTAAAGGACTTTTGGGCTGGACCAAATCTACTCCACTCTAACTTGATCGTCGAAGGGCCCTCACCGGAAATACTGATGAAACTTTGTGCAGGTCCGCGGCCGTCGCACAGGAGGTGGCTCCCGTCTTCTCCTTCCAATCACTGGCGGCTCCCTCGACTCCACCGGAATGGTCTCCCTCGGGCCAAATTTGAACCACAACAGTCATAACTCCAGGATTAGTTGGATTGACTTGCTTCTAAACTACTGGATTGTCGGTCATCTTTGTTTTCGGACTCTTAGTCATCTATGCCTTCAAATGATGATACTTTCAGCCTTCAGCTAGTGCAGACCAGTTTTCAATTCCTTAATAAAGGTAGGGTGGTTATTACCTCTCTTATCATAAAAAAAAAAAGGAAAAAGAAAGACTTTCTTGTAAACTAGAATCTTTCACTACAAATTAAAATAGAGTTTTTCCTGTCAAATTTGTTGATGGCTGGCCCATAAAAAAAAATTTGGCAAAATACTTTTCTAATAGCTTTATCTAATTTATTCGTATTATAAAATAGATAAAAGGTTAAATTAGATGATGTTATGTGATAACTGGGACATCAAAATCAAGCTTGATCTTGGAGTTCAAATAACTGGGACACCAGATAGTGTCCTGAATTATGGTACATTAATTGATATGGTACTTAATTTGGAGAAAGGCTAGGAAAGAAGCAAACAACCTGCTTCCTTTAGAAGACAATGACACAGGAGCACTCCCAGTAATGGCTAGAAAATAGATACTAGTGTTGATTCCAATTGTCCAGCATCAAGATACAGTCGACTAAACAGACTACCAAGTCAAAGTAAACCAGCATCCAGCAACTCCCTTGTTCAATCTTTGATCATTAAGCTATCACCTCAAGCTGGATTAATCACTTCAAGATGCAACCGAGTTGACAACTTTCTAGGACATATTGCAGAAGTTAAAATGGCCCTATGGGGTATGTTGGAAGCAGCTACCATTAAAGGTTGGAGCCAGAACCTAGCAAACTTGCCAGCGAGCAAACAGAGCAAGAGAGAACAATTGATGCATTGCAGAATTGAAAGATGGGTGATCCTTTGAAGATAACAGCTCTGGGCTCTGCACTTTCGATAGGGCCCAATTATTTTTTTATACAAAATTTCAATAGAAACAATACGTTTATATAAAAAACTCTATAATAAGAAAGAGAAATTTCTAATCCTTATGAAGTTAAATTATATAGAATACGATACACGTACACCAAACAAATGAACACCTCTAAACCAGCGGGTGTTCTTATTGGTCGACTAAACACTATAAAAGAGTGAATAATATCTATTGAAATAGATTTCAAAGTATTAGATATTCTTTATCTCCCTGAAACCATTCCATTTTGCCTTTACATCTATCTCATTTCAGACCTTTTTATACCGCCCTATCCACCTACATATTAAACCCATGAAATACCGTTCAACAGCACTTAATCGGATTTTTGATGCCTTTTTATTCAGAGTCAAGAGGAAATTTTATTCATTGGCCCTTCTTCCGAATCCAAAGAGTAAGGAGTTTTCTATATATTAGCAATTTAAAAAATTGCTTTGATCTAAAGTTCAGTCGTTAGTAAAGAAATTATTACAAATCTAGCTACTTTATTATAAAGCAAGAAAGGATTCTAAGAAAATTATATTATTTGAAATTGGAAATAGTCGAGAGGTCATCAATCCTTGCTTTATACAAGCCACTTCTTAGGCTTAAAAAGAAATTCTATCAATTACCCCTCCAAGGCTTCAAAAGATAAATTGCGCATCGGGACCGACTAACATTCCTTAAAGCAGAACAAACCAACACCCGTCGAGAAATACAACTCTTGGAGGAAGAACAAGCAGAGCTGGAATGGAATAACAACACTACAGGAAAAATAGTATATTCTGACTCTCATGTGCCGATGCTAAAAAGAAGCGTTAGCAATTTAGTCATCATGCAAAAATTTGCCGACACTTTTTAGTGGCGTGGGGACAAGAATTACACTAAGACGACGCTTATTAGCACTGTGCGAAACCAACCTGCTAATATTGAATTCTGACGATCCTTAAAAGCATCTTTGGAAACCTAGTCGAAACCACGACGCTTTGAAGCGTCGTCCTAATATTGGCTTCCAACAATGTTTAAAAGCATCGTCGAAAGCCAATCTTAGGACGACACTTCTATGCATCATCGGAAGCTAGTTTTATCCCCAAATAGCCCGATCACCCCTTCCATTGACCCTTATCAGCCCTAAATTGACCCTTCTCAACCCAAATAACTCTGCCTTCGCCTCCTCCTCGCCGCGCTGGTCCCCATCTCATTTTCCCTCTCTTAGATGGCCTCCTTCTCCTCCACCCCCTCTTCCTCCTCCTTCTCCTTCTTCTGGCCGGTCTCCTTCTCCTCCTCTCCCTCTTCCTTCTCCTTTCGTCTGCCCGTACCCACCGCAAAGCCTCCCTGCAGATGTATCGCCTTCTCCTCCTCCCCATCTCCGCTTGCCTTCTCCTCCTTCTCCCCCTCTTCCTCCTCCTCCTTTTGTCGAAGCCATTTACTGATCCGATCGACCGCCCTCCTCCAGTTGACCGCCCTTCTCTACTGCGGATCTCAGCCGGCATACATCCTTGCTGGTGATTTTGCTTGATGCCTTAATATTCTGTTTATAGCTCTAATTTGTGCTTAATATTTAACTTGCTCTATGTGCTTAATATTCTGTTTGCCATCTAATATGTATTTAAATTGTACATGTAATTGCGTCTGTTAACAATGCTTATACGGATGTTTTTTTCTTTACTTAATACCTTGTTCCATTCCTTTTTAACTTTATCTGAATCAATTATCTTTTTTACTTTGGGCTAAATTCTGATCATGTTTCCATCCCATGACAGGGCAACCAATAGTATCACGTTTTCATGCTGTGACGGGGCAACCAATAATATCACATTTTCAGCTTGTGATGGGGCAATCAGTAGTTTCACATTTATAGCCTGTGATGGAATAAACAATAGCTTTACGTTTCTAACCTGTGACGGCATAAACAGTAGTATCATATTTTCATCCTGTGACAGGGCAACCAATGATATCGAGATGAGCCCAAAGTCAATTTTTTTTAACTTTATTTTTGGCTTTAGACTAACCATGGATCCGTAACGAGGCAATCAATATTACGTGGTTAGTCCAAAGCACTATATCCATTAGTCCTATTATTTAAGTATAAATTATGTACATATATGCACCCATCATACTATCAATCATAAGTAAATATGATCAAAATACAATTTAGTACCAAAACGATCATAAAATCATTCTTGCTTCTTACTTATCTGGATCATTAGCATAACATACATATAGGTACAAAAATATCTACATTATGTAGATCAGTATACAAGAATTCTTACCTCTTTGCTGACAACCCAAACAGACTACCACAATCTACAAACCGGAGTGCACAAAATCCTGCTCAATGTCTTCTCGCCCAAAAAATTGTTATCCTATAGAACCAAATCAACATCAAAAATTATCCAAAATATCCGATAACTCAGAACTCTCTACTGATCCACTAAAGGTTCCACCATCATGTAGTAATCTAAGACTACCCTTTGAGTCCCTTTAACCAAAATTTCTTCGGATCAAGCTATAGAGAGAAAATACCAAGAGAAAAAAAATAGAAAAAGAGAGAAACTAGAGTATAAGATCTCGTCGGGCTTCTTTCTGCTTGGATGACTATAGCCTCATACAAAACCAAGGCTGACCATGAAAATAGATTTGTATAGAAAGATATACAAGACCAACTAGATAACAATGCCCAATTATTCGAATCGGTCAGTACAACATAATCCAATTCATTTGATCAAGAATCATATATCAAATCAAGAGAATAAATCAAGGGTTATCAATTAGAGGTCCAACGGTGGTTGACAATTTGGATGAATAGGGTCGACTAGATGCATCGTCCGACGATCTGGGTCGATCGGCTTTGGCCAGTCTAACTAGTCAAATCATGAAAAGACAATCAAACCATGGTTCATAAAACACAATAGGGATTCATAGTAATAGAGTCCAACGATGCTCAGCAATAGTCGGGGTAAGGCTAGCATGACGGATGGCCGCAGCGACACTAGTTCAGAGCCCTTAACTAGGGTCAACCCTAGTCTATAATGAAGAGAAATTGAGAGAGAGAGGAGAGGAGAGAGAAAGAAGAGAGAAGACTCTCTTCTATCTTCTTAAAATAGGGAAGAGTCAATCCCCCCTCTCATCTCGAATCAGAGCATGGCAGGCCACTTAGTCGGCCCAGACTCGACGATGATAGCCACGACCGGCCCTTCGGTCGCAGCATCGTCGGCGACAGTGGTCGGCCGGCGCAAAGAAGGGTAGAAGAAGATCAAGAAGAGCAAGGGGTGAACAACTCGGCATAGATCGTGGTTGATTCTTTTTTGACCGACGGCCATGCAAAATCGATGATCCCAAGAAATGGCGAAGTCCGGCCCGAATAAGCAGCCGGTGGTGGTGAACGTGGAACAAGGATGCCGAAATAGGGCACCCCTATTTCGGATCAAATTTTAGTGATTTTCTTAGTGCAAATCAGCGTGGCAACAACTCTAAAACTAGAAAAAGAAAGAGAAGAAGGCAAGTGAGGTTTCGGTGGCCTTTCTGGTGACAAATCAATAAAGAAAATCTGGAAGAAGAACTTGGAAATCCGTAGTGATATCTCGGGTTTTTGTTGATGAAAATCAAAGTGGAAGGAAGGAGTCTTAAATAGATTGAATCTCGAGTCTGGCCAGTGTTGGGATTGCCTCAGGACTCTCAGAGTCCGGCATTATCGGAGGAGGAAGAAGACTCCGATTGGGAGTCTTCTCCTCCTTCATGTGCAACAGGGCATGCCCGAGCTTGGGCCCGGCCTCTTCGGGCTGTCCCACAAGCCCGAGGGCTGGACTATTACATATATAGCTTGAAAATGACTCTCGAGCTAAATTCACTTCATATGGCCACATAGTCCTAATTGAACAACATCTTAAATCAGGTCCAACAAAACCACTAACATCGAGTCATAGCAGTCTTCATGTCATTTATTGACAAAAGATCCTTCTATGGTTACAAATAGTACATATGGATCTCGGTGATGTAGTGCATGTAGTGTGAACTTTGTATCCTTATGTGACTCTCGGAGCTCTCCCTCGAAGGGGCAGAGCCTCTTCCTTAGAGTCGAGCTAGGCTGAGTGGCTGAGGTTTTTCCAAAAGCAAACTCAAGAGAAGATAGGCCAGGCCTGATGGACTCCACGACTTGGGTCCGATAATGTATCTAGGATTTGGGAGGAGCATGCCTCAATTTTGTGGACTAGGAGATCTGTTTCATTTAGCCTAAACAAGCTAGGGCTAGGGACCGAGGAAAATTGGGCTTGCTCCATATGGATGTCCACATGGCGAAGGCCCACAAATATTGTGGACTCTCCTGATTCCTTCTATGGTCTAACCCAGTAGCAAGCTCAAGCTTGACCTAAATCCGATCCGATCAATACACCCGCCCTTTCACCACGACTAGACCATGCACCAACAATGGAGATTAGACAATCCAGCATCCACTGCCTAAAAAACTTGGTCGATTTTGCTAGCCTTCAAAGTCTAAGGGGAACTCTAGGGAGGATGTCTGGGATAGGGAAATGCTCATGCCCTAAGCAAGTCCAGGGTCTACAACTTTTCCCCTTTCCCCTAAATGGAGGGGCCTCAACAATCTAGTTCTAATGCCCACCAACCAAGAGCCAAATGGAGGCTATTGGTCAGAGGCCTGAGGATCTAGATTCCTATTCTAAGCTTGCATCGAGGCTTCTTTCTTGGAGTAACTTGTGCCAACATCAATAGACATGGGAGTGAACACAAATGACTTTTGGGTCTCACCATTTTGTCCATCCATCACAATGTTCTCCAGCCTACAAGATTGCAACCCTCCATCAATCAAGAGCTTCGGCCGTGGAAAGTGATAGTCTCCGTCCTAGTGCCCTATTCTTCACACCATGAGCACACTACATGTCCCACCGCAAACCGCCATTTAGGCCTGACACATAACACGATGGCACATCCTTTAGGGCATAATGCTAAAAAATATGCAAGGCCTGATAATCTGAGCCACAATATTTGAAATAGGAGATAAAGATTTAGATAAATAAAATTTAGATATAAGTTACTAAGAGTTAAAGCTATCCAAAATACAAGGTTTTGACACTTCTTGTATCTCATACAAAATCTAACTGATAATCTCTCTGCACAATCCCAGATCAACCCACAAAGCTAAGCATCCTGTGAGTGAGAAAGAGAGATAGAAAAATAATTTGAACTAATAGCTCAGTATGAAACCCATACCTACCCACACATGTGGAAAGTGAAACCCATAGCTCAGTATGTTGGCATATTATTTAACGGATATATAAATGCCAAAATAATAACAAAGTAAAGCTATTACAGATTTCATATGCCAACAATTTGACAATATAATGCATATTTACAAGGTCTAGAACATATTCACATATAAATTAAATAACACTGCCATGTTCATATCACATGAGATTGGTATTACAGTTCTATTTCACAAATCATATAACCAAAGTAACATTCCATCCAAAAGTAATCTCAAATAGATAATTTAGCATTATTTGATTTGCACAAGTTGGATCCGACATCTTATTTCTGAAATTTAGGCAAGCCATGATTATATTCAGCTCTGACCGGCAAAACGTTATATCACTCATGCCACACTTCAGCCTATGGTTGGCAACCAAAGTGCCACGCTCCGGTTTGTGACCGGCAGCATTAATCGCAGCGAGTCCAGATGCTCCCCTTTTCACCATCTCATTATTATATCATAATTATCTTAATATTATATTTTGGCATGGAACTTAATCACATCCACATTCCACCTCATGGCAAGTGAGTCCTCATATCACTCTTGCCTTACTTCAGCCTATGACTAACTGTCACATTTCGGCTCATGATTGGCAACCATAAGAGTGTCACGCTCAAGCTCGTGATAAACAACCCTCATCGCGGCATGTCCAACACCTCCACCCCATTTTAGTTATAATTTCTGTATCAACGATTTATTCATGATCATGTGGAGGTAAAATATATCGTTCTAATTAGTATATAAAATATCCAAAATCAAGCAAGCGATTGTGTACCAGGACTCTTATCTCGATCAGTAGTGCAATTAGTCGATGTGCTAAGCTTAGTCCATAGGCACACCCAATGCACCCAGTTAAGCCAAAATTAATGCCCAAAATAAATTCTAAAATCGACCCTTTTTACTAATCCATTCAATTAGTTGTTAATTTTTCTAATCTCTAAAAATCCAGCCTTTTGACCATAAACCCTTCTCAAGAAATAAATTAAACAAATTAAGCACTAAATTTTACCTTATTTAACAAATCGGGGAGCGACCCAATTTAGGGTTAAAGAGAGAGAGGTCTATAGAGAAAGGTCCAAAGAGAATGAGAGTGAGGTATGGAGAGGTACGGAGAAAGAAAAGAGAGGATCTAGAGAGAGAATGAGAGAGGTAGAGAGAGATAGAGAGGAGAGAATGAGAGGGAGGTAGAGAGAGATAGAGAGGAGAGAATGAGAGGGAGGTAGAGAGAGGTAGAGAGAGCGAGAAGCAGGTAAGAAACAAGGCCTTGTGCCCATCCACTAAGGTAGAGAAAGAGTGTGTGTGGGAGGGAGGGAGAGGAAGAGGTAGGTGGCCAGCCTCTTGGCCGCTGCCTGTGTCACAGCCACCGACCACATGTAGGAGAGAGAGGGAGAGAGAAGAGAGAAAAGAGAGAGGGGAGTAGGAAGAGGAAGAGAGAGAGAGAGAGAGTGAGGAGGAGAAGGGTGATGGCAGTTCGGCCTCCGCTAGTAAGGTGGTGTGCTCCTGAAGTGTGGTGGAGGGCGGTGTTCCAGTCGCTCGCTCTGCAGGTCGATAGAGGGATATAGAGGAGGGAAGGGGGGAATCAACTTAGACAACTATCGGATGATGCAATGAGCCCTGTAGGGATTGACCCAGAGAGAGAGAGAGAGAGAGATGGAGATGAGGGGGTGGGGTGGTTAAGCTCACCAACAAGCGGCCGAGGCAGCACAAGGGAAAGGGTGGTGCTAGGGCAGAACAGGGGATGGGATGTGGTGGTTTTGACCTTTGGTGATGTGGCAACCGGATGCAGGCTTCAATTGTGACAGAGGAATGACGACAAGGGGAAGGTGGTGATGGGAGGCGAGGGTCATGACAATGAGATGGACACACTACAAAAAATTATGGTTTTGCCGACTCTTCTCCGCCGACGCTATCAAAAAGCGTCGGCGAAAACCGAGCGGGGTCGAAACTCGACGACGCTTTGTTTTAGCGTCGGGTGAAATTTAGAGACGACGACGCTTTAAAGCGTCGTCGCAGGCCAAAAGATACGACGACGCTTTAAAGCGTCGTCGGAGGCCAAAAGGGGCCCAACACCCCTGATCCCTCCTTCACCCAGCCGCTCCCCCGATCTTAGAGACGACGACGCTTTAAAGCGTCGTCGGAGGTCCCTCCTTCTTCACCCAGCCGCTCCCCCGATCCCTCCTTTTTCTGCCGCTCCATCCGCCCACCCCACCATCCGCCGTTCTTCTTTTAATCCCACACCGGAGACCCCACCCGTTCTCCCCTAATTTCTTTTAATCCGCCGCCGCCTGGGCTTCGAAGCAGGGGCACTCGAGGGCTCCTCCGGATCGCCGTCTGAACCAGCCCAGCCACCACACGGCTCCATCGAGGGCTGATCACCCGGCTGTAGTTGAACCACTCGAGGAGGACTGCGAGAACGAAGACGACGATGAGCGCAAGGGCGTATATGCCGCCCCTATCGCCCGGCCAACCGGAGAAGAGGATCTGGGCGTTCTTGCCCCAGGAGAAAGTCATGTGCATGTCGTCCATCCCGTGTCCCATGTCGCCCATGCCTTGTCCCATATCGCCCATGGGCGCCATACCATGATGTCCCATGTCGCCCATGCCGTCGTCCATGGCGGAAGATTTTGCCAGGGCTATACGAGGAAGGGTTTCGCCGTCGTCCATGGCGGCCATGGCCTGGTTCCCCTCTTTCTGTTTTAATTTTTTTAAAAAAACAGGTTGCTAACGCCGACGCTTATAAGCGTCGGCGTTGAGTATTTTCCCGACGCTTTCATTAGCGTCGGAAAAGTCCTGTTTTTGCCGACGCTAAGAGAAAGCGTCGGCAAAAACCGGACCCACGCCCACCTGCCCGACGTTTGACCCACGCTTTGCGAAGCGTGGGCTGGGAATTCGCCGACGCTTATAAGCGTCGGTAGAGACAAAAAAAAGCATCGGGAGTTCTTCCTTCTTTTGTAGTGACAAGTCTTAACTTTTTGGTGGTCCGAACAAGGGAGGGAGGAGGAGAATAAATCGAGGGGAGGCAATGGCCTTACCCTTCCTTTGGTCACATTCGTGCTGAGCAATGGATCCTCAGCATATCTTGAGGAGCTATAGCTATAGGGGGAAGCTGGCAAACCCCTGCTCAACTGCAATGTGGCAACTCCCTCCCCTCCTGATCCATTTACACCTGAGGCAAGCACCCTGTTCACACCATGGAGAAGACTACCCTAGGTCTCCTCTACTAGCAAACTAGGTCATCCTCACATTCTCCCCTCTCCTTGAAAGAATTTTATCCTCAAAATTTACATACCTAAGCCTTAAAAGAGTAGAAAGTATTTGACCCTCATCACATCATCGAGGTCCCAAGTAGTCCCTCCCCTTTCAAGATTATTGTTACATTGGACCTTGGCATAGGAGATGGTGTAGCATCTTAAGACTTGCACTTTTCTATCCAAAATTTTGAATGGGTTAGTCTTCATAGTTTTAGATTCTCTATGAAGCTGTATTGGCTCAAACGCCACTACATGGTTGGGATCCAATTAATACATACTTTCTTAGTATCAATATGTGGAAATACATTATGTACACTAAAGAGGGCAGGTGGTAGTACCAAATGATTTACAACTTTTCCTACTCTGCCAAAAATCTCAAGGGAACTTCCTATCTAAAACTAAGCTTGCTACGAATGCTAATCCTCATCATACTCTTGGTTGGAGAGACCCATAGAAAACATGATCCCCTACTTGTCCAGCTCCCTTCTTCTACTTTCTGCATAACGTTTTGCCTGTTTTGAATTGTCAGTTGCCACTCTCTTATTAGCATAACCTTTTCAAGGCCCAATAGTTACCTTCCACCAATATCATCCCAAAGATGGTGGATCTATACATTCCACCCTACAATGTAGGGGTGTGAACGGGTTGAATCAAGTTGGTTTGGAGCTAAACCCAAAATTGAACCGATTTAAACCGATTTTCTGAAACCGAAACTAAAACCAAACAAACCATATATGAAAACCACTTGAAACTGATCTGAGTAATTTGATCGATTTGGTTTGATTTATTGGGTTGATATTCATTGGGTTGCGCTAAGTCTAAGCATAAAAACAAATATTTTATATAGGGTTGATTTTAGTAGACTGGACTAAATAACCTGGGCTAAGTCTAAACATAAAAATTTAATTATATATATAATAAAAAATTAAAAAATAAAATTTATATATATAGACACATACGGGTTGGGTCAGTTTGGGTTGGGTTGGGTTGGTTTGAATATATATATATATACACACATGGGCTGGGTTGGGTCAGATAGGATTGGTTTGAATCGGTTTTTCTGAAATCTCAAAACCAAAAACCAAACCAATTTGTTGGCTTCAAGACCTTCTTAAATCGAAACCAAACTGAAAGGAGCTTTCTAAATGCTATCTTGGTAGCAATTGATTTATGCAAAACTACATTAGAGGCAAGTGACTACCCCTTGCATCACCTCAATCTAAAGATAGGCCCTCAACATGACTTCTAAAATCTGAAATGTCTAGTAATCTAGAATTTCATCTTTTTTTCAAAACTACACACTATGATATATATGCTGCCAAACAATCCACCCCTAAGATCACACTAAAAGTCCTTCATTTCTGATACCAACTAATGGGGGCGTTTGGTAACCCCAACAGAATCACCACGGTGGTCTAAGATCCCTGGTGATCCGAATACTGGGATGATTTGATCCCCAATGATCTAAGATCAATGTGTTTAGTAGGCCATGATCCAGTAATTAAAAATCTCTGGGTATCCATGAGTAACTTATTTGATATGGTATGGAGATCCAAGATCACCGACCACATAATACCATAAATATTCTTGATATATCTTAGATGGATTTTTTTATGTGTTTTAAATTCTCATGAAAAAAAAATGTAAGTCATTATGCTAATTTCTATAATAGCTCCATAATTTGGTCACATATTCTACTTTTAGTATCCCTTATCATATATTTATTAATCATATAAAATATATTATAATAAAATATTAATATATTTATCAATATATTAACTATTAATATATTCTATAAAAATATATTTATGACTCCTATAAATTATTAATCTTATAAAAATATGTTATTTTTCATTATAGAATTAATATTTTTATTTATACTTATAATAGATTTTTTAATACTAATAATTATTTTGATGAGGAAAATAAGGTAAATAGGAGTAATATATTAAATATTTTCATTATATAAATATAAAATATAATATATATTTCTACTATAATTTAAAATTATCTTTCAATAATAATAGGACAATAATATGATTAGTAATATATTATAATATAATATATAACATTAATATAATATATATATAATATCAATATAATATTATATATATAATATTGACATAATATATTGATGGTATATTGATATATCAATTTTTCTGCTAAATTGAGGGGTATTTTTGTCTTTAATTTTCAATCCAGGATCACTGCCTTGGGGTAATATTCTTAGATTTCTGATCTCAAGGACGGGTATTCCCATCACTGAGTTGGGCAATGATTTGAGAAGTGGAGGTTTAGGATCACCGCTACGTAGGATCACCGTGGTGCAACCAAATGCGGTGATCTCATCACCTCTACCCACATCATCTTTGATTCTGGGATGATCACCCCATACCAAATGCCCCAATAGGGCCTTATTATCCACCTCCCTGTATGTGGATAGTTTGAAGGTGATTACCTACTGTAACTGCTGCTGGAGCAATAACTACTGCTGTAGCAATTGATACTGCAACTACATCAACCTCATGGTATTTGCCCTAGCAGCCACTTATTTCTGAATTGCTCTAATGAGGGTCTGCATTAATTGAGAAGGGCAAACTTGCTCTCCGAGATTGATGTCAAACCCTTTGTGCTTATCTTTTTGAGTACCACCAGGAAAGGGGCTATTGCTGATTCTTAGCTGGTTAGTATTACCATCTAGTGATGATGAGGCACATATTTGCTGGTCTATGAGCTCCCAAGCAGTGGAGTCATCAAGTCATGTCGGCCTTCTAGGACACGGCCGGCTAATATCTTGGAACATTTTGCCCTACAAACAACATTCTCAGTCACAACCAATCCAAGCTGCCAAAAAAGGCGGGAAATACATGATTGCAATTAGGGCTTATCTAATCTATGCGCCTGCTAGATGTTCTTCTACCCATACTCATCCCTAAAACCTTAAAATTTAAAATACACTTAGTCTAGATGGGATAGTCATGGAATCATAATCAATATACATGTATGAATCAAGTAGCAGCTCTCCCTTGCCCCAAACTTCCATTTGTTAGACTTTAAGATTATGGTAGTAGAAGGAATCAGAACTATACCATTTTGCTAATTTCCGTTAAGAACTGAATTCAAATGAAGCTCAAGATGAGGTGAATTAACCCTAAAATCATGCATACACTTACAATAGAATCATAAGAATAAGGTAATGATTTACACAGGATCATTTGTACTTCTAAATCAAGATAATAAATCCCAAATTCCCAATAGATCTTGATAAGTCAGAGTGGTATGATAGGAAGCTCATAAAGAAGTCATGCTTAAACTAAGCAATTTTTGATATAAGAAAATTCCAGACTTCCCAGAAATGGAAAGTCTAAGATGTCCGGACATATATACATTATATTCTATTCCACTCACAAGTACCTAATTTAAATCCTAGATATCTAAAACCAATGCTCTGTTACCGATTTCTGTCACACCCCAGCCCACCATTCATGCCTGACATGTGACATGCCGCATGCCCATAGGGCATAACCCTACAAAATACGGAGGATCTGATAGTCTGAATCATAAAATTTGTAACAAGAGATGTATAAGAGATTAAGGTAAACAAAATATAGTTAAAAATTACTAAGAATCAAATCTGTCCAAAATACAAGGTTCCGATACTTCCAGTATCAAATACAAAATCTAATTGATAATCTCACTCCAAAATACCAAACAACCCATGAGTTCAAGCATCATGCAACTCTGAAAAAGAGATAGAAAAATAATATAAGCTAACAGCCCAGTAAGAATCCTACATGTACACACACAAAAGCAAAAAATAAGATAACAAGTTTTTTATTTAGCAGATATATAATTGCCAAGATAGCATCAAATTATAGCTATTATAGAATTTATATAATGAATTTGATAGCATACTGTGTATTTACCAGGTTCGGATAATATTCACATATAAATCAAATATTACTACCACATGCATACCACATGAGATCAGTGTAATGATTCTATTTCATAAATCATATAACTAAAGTAACATTTATTTAATTTTTATACAAATCATAAGTATTACCAAATTAGCAGTTCCATCCAACAGTAATATCAATGGATTATTTATTATTATCTGATTTATGCAAGTCAGATTTGGACATCTTAATTTTTGGCATCTAGACTGGTCACGGCCACGACAGGCAAAATCTCATATTACTCATGCCACACTTGAATCTGTGTTTGGTAACAAAAGTGTCATATTTCTGCCCATGATCGGCAATTGTAATCAAAGTGCCATGCTCTAGCTCGTGACCAAAAATCCTCATCGAGACCAGTCCAGATGCTCCCTTCTTCTCCATCTCATTATTCTATTATTATTATCTTAATATTATATTTTCACATTAGACTTAACCACGCCCATGCTCCAGCTCACAACAAGCAAGTTGTCACATCACTCATGCCATACTTCAACCTATGGATGGCTATCATTTTTTAGCTCGTGAACGGCAACCATAAGAGTGTCACACTCCAGCCCATGACTGGCGGTCCTCATTGTGGCAAGTCCCAACACCCCTGCCCCATTTTAGTTATAATTTCTATATGAATTATTTATTCATAACATGCATATATAATTAATGCAAATAGAGAATCTTGTGGAGATAATATATTGTATTAATTAGTATATAAAATATCCATAACTATGCAAGCAACTATATACCGGGACTCTTACCTCACGCAATAGTGCAACCAAACCGCGTGCTAAATTTATTCCACAAGCATACCTAATACACCCAATTAACCCAAAATAAATTCTAAAATCGACCCTTTTCACTAATCCAATTATTTAGTTGCTAATTTTTTATTTTTTCTATTTTTCGAAAATCCTGTTGTAAGCTCTTCTCAGTAAATAAGTTAAATAAATTAGGTACTGGAGGTTACATTATTTAGCGGATCGCAAAGCAACCCTAGGCTAGGCCCTTGGAGTAGAGTTGGTCATGGATCGGGCTGAGCCTAAGTAAAATTTGATATTTACTGTGCTCAACCCAGCCCATGATCAGCTTTATGCGTACCTGCATAGGATTAGATTTGCCATCAGATCGGTTCGACCTGGGGGTGAGAGAGTGAGCCCCAAGTCTGATTCAGGGTTCGAAGAGAGATCCGGAGAGAGAATGAGACAGAGGTAGAGAGAAAGAAAGAGAGAGGATCTATGGAGAGAATAAGAGAGGTAGAAAGAGATCTTGAGAGAGAATGTGAGAGCTAGAGAGAGATCTTGAGAGAGAATGTGAGAGCTAGAGAGAGGAGGAGAGAACAGGGCCTCGGGGCCGTCCGCAACGGTAAAGAAAGAGACAGAGGGAGAGAGAGAGGGAGGAAGGGAAAGTCCGGAGCCCAAGGCTTAGTAGCGAGCACCTGGCTGATAAAAATCCAAGGATCTTTCAGTTGAATCGCATCTTGCTCCAATTCGGTCTTGAACAAAGATTTCCACTTCGTCGAGGAGATTGCCCTTCTCCTTGAACTCCTCAGTAATTCAGTCAATCGAAACTCTCCTACCAAGACTCTTAACCACCAAGGCTGCAGGCTCCCATTCCCAATTGGATTCTTCAATCTCCTCCTCCAGTAGAACCAACGCATCCTTGAATTGCTATTGAAGAGAGGCGATATCTTCCTCCGAAATTTTCTACTTCTGTCAGGCGGGCTGGAGTGTCTTTCCCTAAAAAATTCTTCCATACGAACATCTCTGCTCCCCTGCTCGAGGTGTCGAGACTATCTTGTCTCTGTTGAGGTTGCAGAACGTTGCAGGTTAAAAGGGAGAAGCTTGGGTCCAGCCAATAATATCACATTTTCAGCTTGTGATGGGGCAACCAGTAGTTTCACATTTATAGCCTGTGATGGAACAAACAATAGCTTTACATTTCTAACCTATGACGGCATAAAACAATAGTATCATATTTTTAGCCTGTGACAGGGCAACCAATGATATCGAGATAAGTCTAAAGTCTTTGTTCATTTAATCAAGTTCACATCCAGCCATCAATTTTTTTAACTTTATTTTTGGCTTTAGACTAACCACGGATCCGTAATGGGGGAATCAATATTACGTGCTTAGTTCAAAGCACTATATCCATTAGTCCTATTATTTAAGTATAAATTATGTACATATATGCACCCATCATACTATCAATCATAAGTAAATATGATCAAAATACAATTTAATACCAAAACAATCATAAAATCATCCTTGCTTCTTACTTATCTGGATCATTAGCATAACATACATATAGGTACAAAAATATCTATATCATATAGGTCAGTATACAAGAATTCTTACCTCTTTGCTGACAACCCAGACAGACTACCACAATCTACAAACCGGAGTGCACAAAATCCTTCTCAATGTCTTCTCACCCAAAAGATTGTTCTCCTATAGAACCAAATTAACATCAAAAATTATCCAAGATATCTGACAACCCAGAACTCTCTACTGATCCACTAAAGGTTCCACCATCATGTAGTAATCTAAGACTACCCTTTGAGTCCCTTTAACCAAAATTTCTTCAGATCAAGCTAGAGAGAGAAAATACCAAGAGAAAAAAATAGAAAAAGAGAGAAACTAGAGTATAAGATCTCATTGGGCTTCTTTCTGCTTGGATGACTATAGCCTCATAAAAACCAAGGCTGACCATGAAAATAGATTTGTATAGAAAGATATACAAGGCCAACTAGATAACAACGCCCAATTATTCGAATCGGTCAGTGCAACATAATCCAATTCATTTAATCAAGAATTATATATCAAATCAAGAGAATAAATCAAGGGTTATCAATTAGACGTCCAACGGTGGTTGACAATTTGGATGAATAGGGTCGACTAGATGCAGCGTCCGACAATCTGGGTCGATCGGCTTTGGCCAGTCTAACTAGTCAAATCATGAAAAGACAATCAAACCATGGTTCATAAAACACAATAGGGATTCATAGTAATAGAGTCCAACGATGCTCAGCAATAGTGGGGGTAAGGCTAGCATGACGGATGGTCGCAGCGACACTAGTTCAAAGCCCTTAACTAGGGTCAACCCTAGTCTATAATGAAGAGAAATTGAGAGAGAGAGGAGAGAGAAAGAAGAGAGAAGACTCTCTTCTATCTTCTTAAAATAGGGGAGAGTCAATCCCCCCTCTCATCTCAAATCAGAGCATGTTAGGCCCAGGAGCCAGAGGGGGCAACCGCGGAGAAGAGGCTTGCCAAGGGAGAGGCCAGGTGGAAGGAATCCACCGCGAGGGCGGAGGTTGTCGAGTCTGAGCTCAAGCTCAAAGCGGAGCACCTTAAGGTGGAGGAAGCCTCGCACGCCCTTACTAGGTCGACTCTTCGTCCTGCCGAGGCACTCCTGGCCGACGCCCAGTCTGAGCTCGTGGGCCAAAAATACGAGGTGACGATCCTCCAGCTGAAGATCGAGCAACTTGAAGCTCGAGAGAAGAAAGTAGTGGAGGAAGCTCGGAATGCGGTGCAGATTTTTTGTGAGTCAGCCGAGTACCGAGAGGAGCTGGAGGAGGAAGCGGTCGATAGGCTCATCCGCGGCTTCAACAACTTTTGGGCCCAAGTGCTGAGGCTTTGCCCCAAGCTTGACTTCAGCAATCTTTAGCCTTGTCAATTTGGGGCCGCTGAGGACGATGCAGACGAGGCTGTTGAAGATGACATCGCTCCTGAGAGTCCCGCATCTGTAGCTGTCGAGGCCGAGACCAAGGCGGCTCCTGAGGTCGAAGCCGAGATGGCTCCAGAGGCCGCCCGTGAGATTCCACCTGAGGTGGCACCAGAGTGTGCCCCCGAAGCGGCTCCCGAGGCTCCTCCAGCAGACGACGAGGTCGGCGTCGAGGCCACCACCACTTCATAGGCGACCTGAAATTTTGCTACTCTCTTTTTCCTTTTGTTGTCGTTTGTAAATGAGGTCGGCCGCTAGAACCATTGTTCGGCTAAGCAGGCCGACTTCGGAGTCAATATCCTTGTATTAAGCCTTAGTACTCTTCATCAATAAAATATCAACTTTGAACTTGTCTCTACTTGTGTTTTCGACGAATTCTTTGTCTTCGATTGTTTAGGCAGGACTTCGTGTGTCATTCTCTTTTGAATGTGATTCCGGCATTTTTGAAGAATTTTACTAAGTCTTCAAGGTCGGATCTAGTTGTAGCGCAGTTTGAGGTCGAGCTATTATTCGGTTGTTGGAATCGTGAGCTTTTATAGGCTTGAGTGCCCTTCGATCCGTAGTGTCTGCCTTAAGCATCCCGAACTATAGCCAGATTTTCGTTCAGTAGTATCCGAGGTCGAGGGAGCTTTGGCTCGCGGTCGACCCAGCGGGGCATCCCGAGCTTGGTCGGAACGTCATTAGGTAGTAACCGAGGTCAAGGGAGACTTGGCTTGCAGTCGACGCAACGGAGAGTCCCGAGCTTGGTTGGGACGTCATTAGTTCTTCCCAAGTGACTCGAAGCATTTTTCAGTGTTATGGGGACGCTTTCTATTGTAATAGGGGCCTGTGGTTCATAAGCAGATCATCATTAGAAGGTGGTTTGAAAGGTTAGAAGGAATCCTTGAAGAATGCCTTATTAGTTGGATTTTCAAACATTGGAGACCCTTAAAAGGGCTTTATTGATAATACTTCCTGAGGTTCTCGGAGTGCCAACTTCGGAGAAAGAGGGCTCCATCGAGGGACTCCAACTTGTATGCTTCAGGCCGTTGGACCCAAGCCGCCTCGATATGGTCCTTCCCATTTTGGGGCAAGCTTTCCTTGCTCCATAGGTCGAGAGGCTTCAGCTTTCCTCAGGACGAGATCACCCACTTTGAAGAGCTTGACCTTGACCCTAGAGTTGTAATATTCTGCCACTTTCTGTTGATATCTCGCCATGAGAATTTGAGTGGCTTCCCTTGTTTCTTCAAGGAGATCTAGGTTGTTTCTAAGTCGTGGTGAATTTGAAGCTGCATTGCAGCTCTCCACCCTTAGTAATGGAAGCCTTATCTATAAGGGGATGACTGCTTTCATTCCATAGGCTAGATTGAATGGAGTTTCATCGGTAGGGATTCGAAATGTGGTCCTATAAGCCTAGAGGATATTGTAACGGTCTTCGACCCATTGCCCTTTAGACCGATCGAGTCTGGCTTGAAGTCCTTGAAGGATGGTCCGATTTGTCATCTCCGTTGCTCCGTTAGTCTGGAGATGAGCGACTGAGGTGAAACAATGGTCAATGCCGAGCTCGAAGCATAATCTCTGAAGCGGGCATTGTCGAACTGATGGTCGTTGTCGGATATAATGACGCGGGGGAGCCCAAAACTGTAGATTATCGATTTCCAACGAACTCTCACATCTTTGGCTCGATGATTTGGCCACCGGTTCAGCTTCGACCCATTTGGTGAAGTAGTCAATGGAGATGATGAGAAATTTCCTTTATCCGGTGGCTTGAGGGAACAGTCCCAAGATGTCAATCCCCATTGGGCAAACAGCTAGGGGGCACTGATTGAGGTCAGTGAAACTAAGGTCGGTGCTGAATATTAGCATTCCTTTGGCATCGGTCACACTTTTGAACAAAGCTTGCGGTGTCTTTTTGAAGTGTAGGCCAGTTATCTTTGGTGTAGAATTTTGTAGGCCAAGGCCCGACTTTCTAGCTAGCTCCCGCAAATCCCTCATGAACTTCTTGCATGGCATAATCCGCTTCCGAGGGCAGAGGCATCTGAGGAGAGGAGACGTGAGGACCTGCGATAGAGCTTGCCTTCATACAGGAGGTAGAAAGCTTCGCGGGGACCTTTACTACTTTACGACGACGGAGGACCCCCGTAGGGGGTTTACTGCATCGAAAAGCCTGGCGCTTGACTCGGCGGGCCTCGAGCTCATCATCGAGGAGGACTTCATTCTGTAGGAAGTTGACAAACGAATCTATCCAGCTCGGTTCAGTCTCGATGCAGAGAGCTAACTCAGGCTCTTCGGTGCTTGGTGTTGGAAGATACTCAAGTGTCATAATTCTCAGGAGCTCGCTCATGCGGAAGTTGCCAGCTTTGATAGCAGGTCGCCCTCACATTCTCTGTTCTGGGAATATGCTGAATATCGAAAGTATTTAGCATGGAGGTGATATCCCGACCTTTTGGAGATACTTTTGCATTGATGGCTCTCTGCTTCAAAGTCTCTTAAGATTTGGCTCATGACCAGTTGGGAATCACTGAAGAACTTTAGGCTGCCGACCTTGAGCTCCTTCACCAGTTTCAGTCCGGCAATGAGCGTCTTGTACTCCGCTTCATTGTTCGAGGCCGAAAACTCGAGGCATAAAGCTTGCTCCGCACCACTCCATCCAGACTGGTAAGAATGAACCCTTCCCCACTACCCCCGGTTGAGAACCGTCCACATGTAGGACCCTTGCCGCTTGAGGTGTCTTCCTTTGATGTGAGCTCGGTCTCGGGGTCGTCTGGCAGGCTGCATTCCACTATGAAGTTCGCAAGCACTTGTACCTTGATTGCTGGCCTGGGCGGTACTCGAGGTCGAATTCTCCGAGCTCGCCGCCAATCTTACAATTCTTCCCGCACGATCCGATCATTGCAAAACTTGTTTTATGTTTGATCAGTTAATACGGCTACGGTGTGAGCTTGGAAGTACGGTCGGAGCCTTCGGGCCGAGATGAGTAGGGTGTGGACTGTTTTCTCTAATTTGGAGTATCGGGTTTCTGCATCTCGCAGGATTCGACTGGTGTAGTATATCAATTTCTGAGATTTGTGTTCTTCCCAAACTAGGACCGAGTTCATTGCTACGGAGGATTTCTCAAATCATATTCTAGATCTAATTTAAGCTAAGCCAACTCTAGATTCTCTTGACGGTTCATTGTACAATTTGATATTGATCTCTCTTTAAGAATATTAATTCTATGCTCTAATGGAAAAAATTCTAGATTAACTTACTCATAAGCGTATTCAACCTTCTCGAATCTTATCTTGTAGATTGAACTCATTGAGGCCTTCTCATCAAATTTCACTAGAACTTCTCCTATGGTAATACAAATTCCTAATCAACTCATGGCTTTGATTTATATATAATTAAGTCACAAAAATCTAATATGTAGTTCAAAGATTTACAGAAAATTCTACATAGATATAATCTCTTATGATTTTATATCGTGATCAATTCCTCCAATAAGAAAATATTATTATTTGCAATACTGCAAACATTTCAAAATCTTGCAAATCTACTATACTTAGAGAATCTACTCAAACACTATAAGCTCATTAGCTATTTCATCCTTCTAGTAATAGTCCCATGTTTTTTTTACCTCGAGCACATCCATTTGAATTACCCTTGAGTTAGTGGATACATTCAAACCTCATATAAGTTAGTTGCTATAATTCAAAGTTAATTTAATATTAATTCAAGTAGACGATTCCAAGTCAACTTCTATAAGTAAAATCATCCAGAGAATTTTCTCATTGTTGTGCCAAGTTAAAAGACCTTAAATCAACATAAATGAGTAAAATCGACTCAATTATCTGTGAGACACGGGGCTGAAGTCGGCAGCCTCGCGACTTCAGCCCCGATTCATTTGGGGAAGGAGCCGGAACAGAGGATCACGTGGGGATCCTCTCCGGCTCTCCAGAGGGGCAAACAAGGCAAGGGCGCGCGAGATTCCGCGGCACCCCTCCTAGTCCATCCACGGCCGATTCACGACCGTAAATCGGCCGTGGATCTCGCTTGACCGCCGATTTTCGCGGCGGAGAACCGTTACGATGGGGCTATAAAGCCCCATCTACTCCTTCCCCTAGGGCATCCCGAGCTCCTCCTCCTCCTCCTCCTCCTCTTCTTCCTTCCCTCCTCCTCTTCTCCGACCGGTGTACCCTCCCGACCGAGCGCCGCCCGATCCCCCTCGCGGCCACCCCCTGTTCTGAGACCCATCTCCTTGGGTTCAAGCGTCGCCGCCACCGCCTGACACCGGACCGAGCCTCCCTCGGCCGAGATCCCTCCGCCGCCTCTGCCACCGCCGGTAAGCCCTCTTCCTCCATCTGTTTTGGCCCCATCAACCGAGAGCATTCTCGGTTGATCTCGACCCCAGCCACCGCAACGGCCGCCGGCCGCCACTGCGGCCGGCTAGGTCGACTGAGGGGTGGCCTCCGGCCACCCTGCCGCCGCTGCCGCGCCCCTTCCTCTTCCGCTCTCCCTCTCGGTCTTCCCCTGCCGTGGGGGGATTGGGGGAGGAAACGACCCTACGGGCCGAACAGGGCCAAACATGGGCCCTGTTCACAGTGGGCCCGATCTGGGCCCGGTTCACTGTGGGCCCAACATGGGCCCGGTTAAAAAAAAAAAAAATCCGAATCCGTAACCCAGATCAAACCCGAGAACCCGAACCCGAACCTGAACTGGAATCCGAATCCGAACCCGAACCTGAACCCGAACCTAAACCTGAACCTGAACTGAAATCCGAACCCGAACCCGAAACCCGGGACCCGAAACCCAAACCCATTAGACCAGTAAATAGATTATTTGCAGTTAAGCCCTTGGCAGTATGCTATTTCAGAAATAGGATCTCAGTAATTTGTATTTGATCCCTATAGGAAAGACTTATTACATAAAGGTCCCCAACAATAGTTATTTAGTCCTCTCACTCAAGTTTTATTATAGAACATTACCCTGTAATTAAATATTAGTCCCTGCAATAAATTTTATTGCATAAATGAACCAATTAGAAGCCAACCATGGGGGCCCTATTTAGCCGAGTCTATGCGGGCCCATTGGGCCGAGTCCGATATGGGCCCTATCAGGCCATGCCCATTATGGGCCAACTTTGGGCTCTGTTGGACCATGTCCAATAGTATTATTTTTGAATTTTGCTTAGTCTGAAATTAACAAAAAATTAATTAAACTTTAACAGGTGAACCTGATCCGTCTACCTGAAGTAGGAATCAAGCGAGAAGAGGTAAGTAACTTAATGCTTCAAAGTGCATTTCTCCAAATTATTTGGTAAAGTAATTTATTACTGGATTAAATTTTGAAATATGTTTTGTGTTTAGTAAAATGGGTCTGGCATAGTAAATTTTATTTGAAAATTATATTATATGCTCTGAATTCCGTGAAACATGCCTGTACAGTTTATGAAATCTATTTTTATATTTATGCATTCTCAGCATGGCTATGATCTGTTCTGTTCTGTTCTGGCCCCGCAATGGGGATTATACGTTGAACCTGTCGACTTGTAATCTGTGAGGAACCGGTTTCGACACCGCGCCACCGGTGATTAGAATAGTGGTTTCTGGACACCGTTTCCACCGGTGACTAACAATAGTGGTTTCTGACACTCTGTGCAACCCATGCCACTGGGTTACGTGGCCGTAGCCTATTATGTTGAGATTCTGGTATAAGAGTTTTTGGAAAAATGATAATAAGTTTTGAAAACAACAAAACGATGTTATTTATATTTATTCCAGACATTATCCTGTATTTTGATCTGATATGCTCTGACCCCACTCTGGGTATTTTGTTGCTTACTGGGCTAGTGTAGCTCATTATTCTGTTTTCTTCATTTTTCAGATCCAGAGGCTTGATCGCACGGGATTGGGAGTGCGTTAGAGTTTCCAACGATTATTCCTTCAGTTATTAGCATTTTAGATTAGTCTGTACATTTGGATCATGTTGGCATATGCTATTTTGAAATTTTGTAAGACTGCTTTTGAATGATTTTAAGTATTTTGTCAATTTTAAGCATCTGCTATTAATCCTTAAATAAAGTCTTGAACATCTGTATTTGCTTTGATGTAATCCGATGCCTTGCACGCCTGCGCGGCCCGCCGTGCGGGCGAGCGGCGTCTGCCGCGCCTCGGGCTCGGGGCGTGACAGATTTGGTGGTATCAGAGCTTAGTTTCAGATTCATAGGGATTATGTTTGAAACAGTCAGATTTGAGCCTAAGTTTTAAGATCCTTAGGATTCGTTGGAAAGTTGAGAGATGGGGTGGTAACTAGACAAAGGGATAATGTTCATTTGCTTTGATTATTTTTGTATTATTCTGTTTGGATAAATATTTTTAAAATTTATATATTTTCATTGAATCAGAATGCCACCTCGCCGTGTCCGTAGCTTGAATCGGATGGTTGGGCGCTCTCGGGGAAGAGCCCCCACTAACCAAACGGGCGAGGCATCGCATAACTCAGGGCCCCAGGGTCAATCAACTCCAGAAGCTGCTGCCAAATCAAACTCGGGTGCTCGAACTGATCGAGGAGGTCGTCGGGTTAGTACGCCAACAGAGGCAACAACCTCAGCAACCAGTCCAGCAGGATGTTGCTCCTCCTGAGCAAAGAAGGAGTATAGCAGAATTCAAGAGAATGGCACCTTCGGCTTTTAAAGGCACCACTAGTCCTCAAGAGGCCGAAACCTGGATAAATGAAATGGAGAAAGCCTTCAGGGCAATGGAGTGCACCGATGAAGAGAAGGTCAGATTTGCCACCTATATGCTTCAGGACCGAGCTCATCATTGGTGGATGTCTGTGGAGCGCACATTGGCACCCGAGCAGGAGGCGCTTACCTGGCAGAGATTCCGCACAGCTTTCTACTCCAAGTATTTTCCATCCAGTCGC
>NW_024069178.1:0-63482 GCF_009389715.1 Phoenix dactylifera
CTGCAAGATAGGATGATTTTGAATCAGTGATTAGGTCTTATCTGACCAGTTCTTGGAAACTACTAACTTTAGCAGTATTTTGGAGAATCTAAATCCTTAGCTTGTGTATGGTCCAGATATCACCGAGCCCAAGTATAAATAAATCTTATAACTCCTTAACAGAAACTTAATGACTTCAACTTAGGTTGCATACTGACCTAGGATTTGGACTGACTTAGTAATTAAAACTTTGTGTGCTTTTGAAATTCTTGACACTTATGCATTTGAAATTAGATTTTATAAAACAATAAAATAAATTTTTTAAGTAGAGACAGCAGTTTATGGGTATCTGAGCCGGAAACCCTCACGAGATAAAACTCGCCACTAGGGCCACCTAGGGGTTTAAAGCCTTATTGCATAGGGTAAATGCAATCGCGATTCCTGCGAAAATGAGTTAGTTTTTTTTTTTACTCGAGGACTAGCAAAATGTAGGTTGGGGGGTGTGATAAGTGCTAAATAATGCATAAACTAATATCTTATTCATAGCACTTATCATTATTTTAATTCACATATTTTGTAAATTTAACTAAAAAAAATGTATACCTTCATCATTGCATTTAATAAATTATCAAAGGTAATTCAAGTTTGATTTGATTATTTACTGATTGAGCTTAATGTATGCAGTCGAGTCAAGCTTAATTAGGTAAAGCCTAACTGACACCTTCATCATTTCATAATTTCGCAACCTCCGGAGTCGACTCCAAGAACTCTTCTTCAAAATACAGTGCTTCCCATTAATTCATGACTCATTACAAGATCACCTAAATTTTTCCTCTCATTCCAATGATCAAATTTTAATCTCAAAATAATAAAATCCCTTCAATTATTTATTTCTCAGATCTCAAAGCATACCATCTAGTTGCACGGATCCCAAAGCCTCATCCCATCTCAGCCATTCATCTTGCATCCACGTCATCCAACTCCACGCTTCTCAAACCTATTGTTTTTCCCATGTATTGAAACAAGAATAGAGCATCCAGCATCCATGCTTCATCCTCCCGCACTCCACCATCAGCGAATCCCTTGCATTTTCCTCCCCGTGTCTGAATCTAAAGCCCCTTAAGGATCCAAACCAATATCCCTCCGGATTACGTTGATCCACTCCTCATCTCAGCCATCAGCCGAATCCAGAGCCTCCACGTCCTTCCCATATCTCCCGTGTTCCACAACAAAACCAAGCCTCAGCCGATTCCCAACCGAGATCCTCACAATCTTCTTCCGGATTCCTCTCTCCCACGATTGTATCCAGTCATTCACGATCAGCCCTTCCTCCCAACTTCCAATCCTTCCAGATTCCCAAGCTTCCCGTGAGCCAAATCCTCCCATTCGAAGCATCCTCAGCTAGATCCCAGTCAAGATAAGTCTTCCGGATTCCTCTGTTCTGGAACTAATTCCAGCCATCCGGATTTGCTCCCATGTTCTTCGCCGAATCTCCCAGCTTCATCCCGTTCAAATTCCCTCTCCACAATCTGATCTAGCCGAGATCCTCTCAGAGCTCGTTTCCAGCCGTCCGTAGCCTCCCGTGTGCGTTTCATTCGGATCCAAAGAACAGAGCCATCATCTTCTCAGCCGTAGCTTCATCCACATCACTCCCTGCTTCAAAACAAATTCCCTGCAACTCAAAACAGAGCTCATCCTCTCCGAAAATCAAGCATTTCCCCTGCATTTGTGATCCATCTTCATCCAAGCTTCCGAGATCCTTCACACAATCCACATCCTCCCCTGTTTCGGAACAGAACAGAGTATCAGCCTATTCACGCTCATTCCAGCTACCGAATCAATTCCAACGTTCTCCAGCGTTTGGGATCACCTCCCAGATTCCCAGCTCTTCTTGATCCGAGTTCATCCTTATCCAGCATCTTCTTCTCTCCACTGCATCCACAATGTCCGGAAAGCAAGCATCCCAAAGGATCAAGCCGACTTCAGCCAAGGAATTTCAGCTCCCGGTTCCTTCCGCGTCCGGTTATTCCGCATCATCCAGATCCCAGCTCATCTTCCCACGGCGATCAGCTCAATCAACCTTATCCTCCCACCCAGGTGAAGGCTATAAAGGGAATCGATGCATGAAGACGAGGGCATTCAGAGGGAGAGAGCCGCGGATCTAAGCTCTTCTCTCAGGCAGAGTTCCCACGATAAAGGAGGGAGAAGAGTTTCTTTAAGAGTATTTTGGGATGATTTCCCAAAGGAAAGGAAAGGTGATGATATGCTAGAGGGAGCTAACGAGAGGAAGGAGGAATAACCAATCATCATGAGTCCCCCTGCGTGCAGCCGTTCAACTCTTATGGAAAGCTGATCTTCTCTCTAGGGCGGATGCAGCCCTAATAAGGGACACGGGTTTTATATATTTAATTTTTATATTCTTAGAGTTGTATGAACCCTCTTACTCTTAAATAAATATTTTCTTTCATATCATATTTAATCTCTGTGACTTTTAATATGATGTTTATACAACTATTTTTCATGATCACTGAGTAAATATAAGATAGTCCATGCTTAGGGAAGATGCGATGTGCTGCAACTTAAATTAGGTAGACATTTCTTGCCACTGAAGATGTATTATGCCTAAATTACTTTTGTGAATTTCTATTCGATGCTTATTAGGCTTGTAGCCAATTTGCATGTTAATTCAAGAATAATTAAAATACAAATAACCTTGTTCCGATGTTAGTGGTCAATTCCTTGCCCTAGGTTCCTCCAAACTGATATCATTTTAATTGCATTTTTTTTATTAAATTTCTTAGTTTAATTTTCTCCACAAACTCTTCTTTTAAATTTTTTTTAAGAAAAACAATTGCACCCCAATCCTGTGGATCGTACCCGTAATCACTATTCTACCAGATGCGTGCTATTACGTGGTCTTTAAAATTGACTATCAACGGGTTCGTTCTCGCTTGGATCGTCTCTCGCACCGCTCGCAACGAGAGGTCTCTTCCGGCGAGACCGATGGCTTTCCTAGGCATCCCGACCTACCCAAGGAGAGAGAGATGTGAAATGGGAGGAAAATTGGAGGAAAAAAAGGAAGGAGGCGGAGACGACCGTGGGAGACGACTCGAGGGTTTTGGGACATGAGGCCGAAAGAAAGGTTTGGAAAAAGTCGGTTCGGTTTAGGGTTAAAAGATGAATTTTGACTCGAGTCGACTCTTGAAATTCGTGAGTCGACTCGCACACGAGTCGACTCTCAGAATCATCTAAGTCGACTCGAACTCTGGCACTAACCAAAATCTCAGTTAGAACCATGCCAAAAGAGAGAGAATGGTAATTTTAGAGCTTAAGGAATGATTTGATGATCATAGACGTGGAATACTATATAAAATATAATTAATGATCAAAATCATGAATGAGAGAAAAGAGTCAAATGATGGATCATCACTCCTAACCTCTTCTAAGAATACAAAATCGATCTTCACTTAAGAATTTTGTGAAGATATCAGCAAGTTGATCATCATACAAACAAACTCAAGCATCACATCACCATTTACATATGATCTCTTATGAAGTGATGTCTTATCTCAATGTATTTAGTTCTTGAGTGCTGAATCAGATTTTAGTTAGATTTATAGCACTTGTATTATCATAGTTTATGGGAATCTTATCTTGCTTAATGTCATAATCTTTAAGTTGTTGCTTGATCCACAAAATTTGAGCACCACCTGCCGGCGGCAATATATTCGGCTTCCACCGTAGATAGTGCAACCGAGTTTTGTTTCTTGCTAAACCATGAGATTAAGTTCTCTCTTAAAATTGACATGACCGCTGGTGCTTTTTCTATCAAGTTTACAACCAGCGAAGTCAGAATCAATGTACCCTATTAAGTCTATGCTTGATTCTTTAGAGTACCATAACCTTATATCTTTTGTTCTATAGATATTTAAAATTCTTTTAACCGCAATTAGATGTGATTCCTTAGGATTAGATTGATACCTAGCACCATGCATCACTAAACATGATATCAGGTCTACTTGCTGTAGATATAATAATAAACCGATCATACCTCTATACAGCTTTTGATCTACTGACTTACCTGATTCATCTTTGTCTAGTTTGCATGATGAGCTCATGGGGGTGCCGATTGACTTGTTTCCATTCATATCAAATTTCTTTAGCATCTCCTTGATGTACCTAACTTGATTGATGAAAATCCGTTCCTTAGATTGGTTTGATTTGAAGTCCGAGAAGTAGTTCAACTCTCCCATCATGCTCATCTCAATTCACTCTGTATTAATTCAGCAACTCTTCGCAAGACTTTGTTAGTAGCACCGAAATAATATCATCAACATAAATCTGCACTATTAACATATCTTCGCTTTTCTTTTTCAAAAATAGGTTGTATCAACATTCCCTCTAGAAAATTCATGATCTAATAGAAATTTGCTAAGTCTTTCATACCATGCTCTAGGAGCTTGTTTTAGACCATAAAGTGCTTTATTTAATTTGTAACATGGTTAGGGTATTGATGATTTTCAAAACCAGGAGGTTGTTCTACATAAACCTCCTCATTAATATACCAATTTAAGAAGCACTTTTTACATCCATTTGAAATAATTGAATCTTTAAAATATGTAAATGCTAGTAACATCTAATTGCCTCGAGTCTAGCCACAGGAGCAAAGGTCTCATCAAAATCTATACCTTCTTCTTGATTATAGTCTTTTGCTACTAGTCTAGCCTTGTTCCTAATCACAACTTCATTTTCATCAAGTTTATTTTTGTACACCTATTTAGTTCCAATTATTGAGAATTCAGAGGGTCTTTCAACTAAGTTCCATACATTATTTCTTGTAAATTGGTTAGTTCCTCTTGGCATAGCATTTATCCAATTTACATCATTTTCAGCTTCTTCAATATTTTTAGGTTCTAAATATGATCCAATGCAAGATGATTATTTAAGTTCCTAAGAGAAGCTCTAGTTCTACAGGTTGAGATGGATCATCTAAGATTAACTCTTTAGGGTGACCGTAAGCATACCTCCAAGCCTTTGTAAGCCCTGATCAGCAATTACCTCTTGGCTTGTTGAAGTCTCTTCATTTGCTTTGGTCATCCTCTTTAAGGTCATGTCATCCATCTTTTCTTCAAGTATCCCTATCATCATCAAAGCTACTTTCTTGCTAGAGGAAGCATCATTAGTCTCATCAAAAATAACATAAATAGATTCTTCAACAATAAGAGTTCTTTTGTTGAAGATTCCATATGTCCTACTTGATGTAGAGTATCCCAAAAGATACCTTCATCAGATTTGGAATCAAATTTGCGTAATTATCTTTACCATTATTATGAATGAAACACCTACAACCAAAAATATGAAAGTAGTTTACTTTGGGTTTTCTATCTCTCCAAGTTCATAAGGTATTTTCTTTATAATTGGTCTCAACAAAACTCTATTTAGAATATACATGATGTGTTATAGCTTCAGCCCAAAAGTACTTTGGAAGATCACTTTCACACAACATGGTCTAGCCATTTCTTCTAGGGTTCTATTCTTTCTTTCTGCCACTCCATTTTGTTGTGGAGTCCTAGGTGCAGAAAAATTATGAGTTATGCCTTTTTACTACAAAATTTTTCAAAAAGATGATTTTCAAATTCTATTCCATGATCACTCCTAATAGCTATAACTAAAGTATTTTTTACATTAGTTACTTCCTTATAGAATTTCTTGATACTGAAAATGCTTCATCTTTATAAGCCAAAAACATGATTCATGTGTATCTAGAAAAATCATCCGCTATCACAAGACCATACTTCTTTCCATTAAGGCTTGTGGTACTAGTTGGTCCAAAGAGGTCCATGTGAAGTAGCTCAAAAGGTCTAGTAGTAGAAACACAGTTTATAGACTTTAAAAAAACTTCTAGATTGTTTGCCAAATTGACATGCTCTACAAATTTTATTTTTCTCAAATTTAACTTTGGCAACCAATCACAGAATCTCTTTTAATTAATTTTAACAGTGTATCCATGCTTGCATGACATAATTTACGATGTCATAACCAACTTTCCTCATTGAGCTTAGTATCATTAGCTACTAAGCAGCGACTATTTTTAGCAAGATCATCAGGATCTAGTACATACACATTGCCACGTCTTAGTCCTTTGAAACTAAGCTATTGTCAATTGAATTGGTTATGATGCATGAAGATGACTTAACAAAACATCAAAACCTCTATCACATAATTGACTAATGCTAAGTAAATTATGCTTGAGACAAATTGAACATTATCAAAAGGGTTGAAGGTGTGATTTGTATTTTACCGATACAATAATGTGACCTTGGTTATGTTTCTAAAAGTCACCAAACCTCCTTTCTTAGATTCTAGAGCGAAGAATTGCTCTTTGTCACCCGTCATATGTCTTGAGCAGCCACTACCTAAGTACCAACAGTGTTTATTGAGCTTGGCCGCACACTCCTATTTACAAAGAAATCAAGTAGTCTTAGGTACCCAAGTTTTCTTGGGTCCTTCAAGGTTAGCTTGTTAGTTCCTTTTGGAATCCAACCTTTTTAATCTTTCTTTTAACTTCTATTTTTCTATAGTTGCATGCATTAGCTTTATGTCTCTCTACCGCAACAAAAATAGGTACATCTTTAGTTTTATTTTCACCGGCTTTTACAAAGAAGTTTTTAAGAAATTTTTATTTGTTCTTAGGCTTATACCCTAACCCGGCTCTATTAACACTGCTCTTTGACTATTAGTATCATTTGTAGTTTTTTTGAACCTATAAGTAAAATTTTCAACTATAGCTTGTATTTTTCACTTCTTTAGTTAATTTCAAGTTTTTTCATTCAATGATTTAACATTATTAATTGAATTATCTTTTAAGTTGATTACTATTTTTAAGTTCAAAAATTTTCTTAGTTAATCTTTCTTTATCTTTAATTAAGGTTTCAATTTTTTGCGTTAGTAATTGGTTGCTTGTTTTAAGCTCTAAATTTTCTTTGATAATAGTGTCCTTTATCCTTAATCAATTTATCAGTTTTATGAATGTAAGATTGATTGGATAGCTTCAATTCTTTATTTTTAAAAGTTATTGTCCTATATTTATCCATTACCTCATTAAAAGCATCATACAATTCTTCAAAAGTAAAATCTAAATGATTTTCAATACTTACCTCATCCTCATTGGCCATGAGACATATGTTGGCCTTCTCTTCTTGTTCTTCTTCTGATGATGAGTTGTCGAATTTGTCCAAGTAGTGAAGAGGACTTTCTTCTTCTTGAATTTGCCCCCTTTTTAATATGGGGCAGTCAGCTCTGAAATGACCCGACTTCTTGCACTTATAGCATCCGATTCCCTCACTTTCCTTCTCCTTACCCTTGTCCTTGTGGAAGGAGCTTGAAGGGAACCTTTTCTTGTGAAGGTTTTTCTTTTCTATTGATAAACTTTCTGATTTTCTCACAAGAAGTGCCTCTTCTTCATCGCCCTCATTGTCTTCTTCTTCACTACTACTACTGCAAGAGAGATCTTTGTTATCCTTGATCACATGATGCATACTAGCATGTCTCTTTCTGAGACATGATCAAATTTTTCTGTCTTCGAAATAGCATCTTGTTGATCATGTGATGCAACAGACACATCTCTGCATTCAGTTAATTGGCACTGACTTCAGTCCAGACGCATCTCTGCATTCAGTTAATTGGCACTGACTTCAGTCCAATCTTCTGTAACTTCTCTATTCAGAATGGTATTATCCCTTCTTTTTTATCCTCTAAATAATCTCCATTCTCTCCATCATTGGGAATCCGAAGAGCATCCCTAAGATTTCTTCAGAGATTAAGATAGGAATATCTTTAACCTTGGATGAGATTGACCTTGCCAATCTTGCATTGTTGTAGAACTCTCGTACCAGTCTGGATAGGTTGGCACATTCAATGAACACAAGTACTCCCAACCCATCTCCTTTAGATTTTGACCTAGTAGGAAGTTCTCCTTTTCCAAAACTCAAATCCACTCTTCTTCCAGTAGAGACATTTCTTATGGAGAGGGGACCTTGCTTTGAAACCGAAGACGGAGGTGATAGAGGGGCCGAATCGGGCTGAGGTGGTGGCGTTTCTTGTCTTTGTGGATTCACGGCTTTCTCTGCCCTAGCTTTTGTTCTCCTCTCAGTTTGCGGAGTGATACTCTCTTCTTTGGTCCGCATGTGAGTTGCTTTCTTCTCACCATTGGAAGATCAATCGGGACCTCGGAAAGGTTTTCTAGGTTTTTTGGAGGTTTTTTGTTTGAAAGAGTGTTTGAAGGCTGAAAACGTTCTAAAGGGATGAGACTTTCAGGTTCAACGTTTCAGAGAGAGAACATTTTTAAATCTATTTCAATAGTTCCACTTTGGTTGACTCTTCACTTATGAGTCGTCTCCTGTAGATTAGGGGTCGACTCTTTTAACTTATGAGTCATCTCCTGTAGGTTAGGGGTCGACTCATGAAAGTGATGAGTCGTCCCTTACTACATGAGTCGACTCCTCATTCACATGAGTCGTCTCCTCAAACAGTTCAAGAGACAAATATTTTTAATAAGATTTAAAAATCGATTTCAAACCACATATCAAATCAACTAAAATTCAACCAATATAATCAATCAAAATATGCAATTTAACATTCATAATTAGTCATCAAATGGATCAAACTGCAATTTCACCTCTAAATTTACAAAAACTCTTCATTAAGAGGTTTAGTGAAATATCTGCAATTTGTTATCCGTATTTATAATTTATTTTTATTCCCATTTTGAGCATGATCTCTTATGAAATGATGTCTAATTTCTATATGTTTAGATCTTGAGTATTTGTATGGGATTTTTAGTCAAATTTATGGCACTAGTGTTGTCACACTTATAGAAATTTTATTTTGTTTCATGCCATAGTCCTTGAGTTGTTGCTTAATCCATAAGATTTGGGCACAGCAACTTCCTGCAGCAATATTTCAGCTCAGCTATAGATAGTGCTACAAAATTTTGCTTCTTGCTAAACCAAGAGATTAAGTTTGTTCCAAGAAATTGACAAGTTCCACTTGTACTTTTTCTGCCTAATCTACAACTAGCAAAATGAGCATCTGAATATCCAATTAAGTCAATTGTAGATGCTTTAGAATACCATAAACTAAATGTTGAGTTTCTTGTAAGTATCTTAGTATTCTTTTAGCAGCAATAAAGTGTGATTCTTTAGGATTTACTTGATATCTTGCACACATACAAATACTATGCATATATCAGTCTACTTACTGTAAGATAAGGTAAAGATCCAATCATTTCTCTATACAGCTTTGAATCAAAAGATTTACCATGCTCATCTTTTTCTAATTTATAAGAGAGGCTCATAGGAGTACCTAATGGTTTTGAATCTTTCATACCAAACTTTTTTAAGATTTTCTTTGTGTATTTACTTTGGCAGATGAAGATTCCATCTCTTGTTCGCTTGATTTGGAGTCCAAGGAAGAAGTTGAGTTCACCCATCAAACTCATCTCGAACTCACTTTGCATGAGCTTAGCAAATTCTTCACATAAACTTTCATTAGTAGCACCAATATAATATCATCAACATATATTTTGAACAATCAGAATATCAGCATTTTTCTTTTTAATGAACAGAGTTTTATCAATATTTCCTCTTAAAAATTACTCTTTATTAAAAGTTGCTTAATCTATCATACCAAGCTCTAGGAGCTTGCTTCAAGCCTAAAGTGCTTTGTTCAATTTAAAATATGATTTGGAAGTTTATGATTTTCAAAGCTAGATGGCTGCTCTACATAAACTTCTTCAGTTATGAAACCATTTAGAAATGCCTTTTGACATCCATTTGGAATAATTTGAAGTCCATAAAACATGCAAATGCAAGTAACAACCTAATAGCTTCAAGTCTAGCTACGGGTGCAAAGGTTTCATCAAATCAATTCCTTCTTCTTGATTATATCCTTTAGCAACTAATCTAGCCTTATTTCTAATTACAATGTCATCTTCATTTAATTTATTTCTGAAAACCCATTTATCCCAATTACAGAAATATTTTCAGGTCTTCTAACCAAATACCAAACATTGTTTCTTTCAAATTAATTTAGTTCTTCTTGCATAGCCATTAACCAATTGTTATCTTTTCAGCTTCTTCAAATAATTTTGGTTCTATTTGAGAGACAAATGCAAGATGATTACAAGCATCTCTAATAGAGATCTAGTCCTAATACCATGTGAAGGATCACCAATTATTAAATCTCTAGGATGATGGGTGCATACTTCCATTTTTTTGGTAGACTAGTTTTACCTTTAAGCATTGTTCTTCTTCTTCTTGATTTTCATCATATTCTGAATTTTCAGATGCAGAGACATCCTTTAGGGTTAATTCTTTGATTTCTTTATTGAGTTCTCCTGCATCATCATCGAGATATACATTCTTTCTTGAAGAGAAGGTCATTAGATTCATCAAAATAACGTGTATTGATTCTTCAACAACTAGTGTTCTCTTTGTTGAATATTTTATATAAAGTGAATCCTAGGTTCTTCAGTGTTAAGCATGCTGATTTTTTTTTTTTTTGAAAACCATGGCTGAACCTGATCGGGTTGCCTACGTACCCCTTCATAAGGGTGATCAAGCATACGTAGTTCTTTTTAAGTTTTAAAATGCAGCGGAAAAACCGAATCAAATAATTTAATTCATGCATGCTTACAAGATCAAATCTAGAAATCAGCACCTTAAGAACACATAGGATTATGCCGGAATCGTTTAAACAATTATGCTAAAACTTTCATGCATGATTAACTATCAGATATGAAAGGTAAACACTCTATTCCGATTAATCTCCGAATATCCATCGAATGGATTCAGGAGATAACTCCATGAGGAGCTCCAAAGGAGGGTAAAACCTCGGGAAATCGGACCTAGACCCTGACTCCAAAATAAAATATTGATGTGGGATTAATACCTTTTATAATGAAAGAAATTTGTGGATCTGATCCTTGACTTCGCATCCACGCACACGAATGGCCTCTATGAGAAGTACACGCGAAGCCCTAGGTAGATCGTCTTCCGCGGGAGTGCTAGCTCGCGCAGGAACATTGCAATGGCTGAAGCTTTCTCCTTCTAAACACTCAACCTTTGATTGTTCTTGAAGGATATGGAGGATGGACGTGAGGAAGAAGGAGAAGAAGGGATGGAGGCCCTCAGGGAATTTTTTCAGAATTTTTAAAACCTCTAAATATGGTATATTTTGAACCCAAGGCATGGGATCTTTTATAGCCAAAAGACCACCCCACGCCTCACACCTAATTTAGCCAACTAATTTATCTGATAAAATCCCCAAAAAATTCTGATGATTTGGAAGCTAAAGGAGATAAATATATCCAAATTTCGTGCATTTTGGATTCCTAAAAAATAGGAATTCATGCATCCAAAGTTCAGCTGCAGACCACCCTATTTCATGCACCATGCAATCCCTACAAATTAGGAAATTCATCTAAATCTTTCTAGGAAGATTTAAGGTGCCATTTTTATATAAAATATAGCCCCACACCTCCTCTCTTCTCATGCCAATTTTTGGCCAAAAATAAGGAGGATAGGCATGGAAAATATTAGGAAACAATCAAGGTGTCATTCTTCTCCAAGAAGATAAGGATGGGTTCCTAAAATTTAGGGATTCTTCTTTTTATCCAATTCTGATTATTTGGACTCATAATCCTCATCAAATAAGGTCTTATAATTGATTTGGATCAAACCCAATCTAATTGGATCAAGTCCCACCAATTTGATCAAGCTCAATCTAGTTGGGTTGAACCCAATCCAATTAGGTCAAATCCTGATGCAGCCCAAATTGAATCTTATTCAATTTGGCTCAACCTAAGCCCAATTACTCAATCAAATTGAGTTCATTAGCAATCTAATTGCTAATTAATCCTCCAATAATTTAATAGTTATTTTAATGCAACTTTTGCTTTGGATAATTTGTCAATCGAATTGACCAAATTATTCCTGAATGATTCTTAATCATCAATCAGCCATTTGATCAACCTAGAAACTTCTATGCATGTGACCTCATAGGTTCAAACCTAAGCCGGTAGTATAGGAACATCTTCCTATACTAATCGATGGGACCATCTAGCAATGGTACCCGACGTCCGGATAGGCCGAATATATGCGAAGCAAATATTCTGGAATCCTGGACTATGGTTACTATATAATTCAATCCCTTTGACTCCTAATGCCAGGATACTTAGAGCTCACTGTCAACCCTATAATTAGTACATCCATTATGTCATTAACTTTAGATATCCCATGACTCCTCACTGGAATTATCCTGGCCAAGATTTTGCTAAATTAATCACAAGACATTATCTCCTGTTTTCAGGAGGGGTCAATTCCATCTCGACTAACAACTGACTATGCAAGTACTTGACTGCACCCAGTGACCTTCCATCACTGAATTAGAAATTCAGGTAGTCCGGTACCAAAGTACAGTGAGTTGCTTGCTAATCACAGGTTGGTCTCGGGTCAGAGGGCCAACTTATACCCATACCACTCGGAACATCTCTTGACAGTAGAGCATTCCAAAATTGGTCACATTCAGTGAAATGTACTCCTACACTTCACCTGTGTGGCATACCAGTGTCTCCACACTTCTTGGTTAAGAGGACAACCAACGTATATGTTACACAATGACCTAATCTCGATAATACTGTCGTCCTTGTAACAACATATCATTTGGTCGCGAACAGTTTTAAGGACTTGAAGATAAATCCTCCTTTATCATAAAATAAGTCCTAAGGACTTCATCATATAAGAGTTCATTTGAAGATTACAATGATGAATAATTCCAAATAACACTTTATTAATTTTTCAATTCATTTACAAAATTCAATCATCAACATGCTGACGCTTGTCATTTAGGATACAATTCCTAACAACTCCCACTTAGCCTAAAGCCAATCGGCACAGTATCTAATACCATCTTCGACTTGTATTCGTTGAACTCTTGATGCCGAGGACTTTGGTAAATGGGTCAACCATTTTTTTTGTATCAATTTTCTGTAGAATCTACCATTGTGTGCTGCTTGGAACTCTTCCAACAGATAGCACCATCCTTAAGAGTAGAGATATAACCCGACACGCTCTTGCTATCATTTTGATCTGATTGAAAACTTGAATCGGTATATCCCTCAAGTTTTAAGTCAGAATCACCATAGACAAGCCACTGGTCTTTAGTATTTCTCAAATACTTAAGGATGGTTTTTACAACCTTCCAGTGGTTGCTACCTGGATCAGACTGGTATCTGCTCACTACTCCTAGTGAGTATGTTGTTGGGAACCCGCCTATGCCGCAGAAATTTTAAAAAAATTCAGATGGCAGCGGAAGAGGCACAAGCGGGATCAACATTCATCACATGAACGTTATTCAAAAACTGTTCGTAGATAGATTAGAATTAAAAACTTTTAAACTAATTATGTAGATCAGATCTTCACCTTGTGCGGATAGACGATCACCGCAAATTGAAGTTCGTGGTTTAGGATGAAGGTTCGCTTGAAGCCGTTCACACGTCCGGCCTCTACGGGTATCCACACGAAGTAGAGATCCGATCAAAGCTTCTTTGTCTCCCCGGGGTGCTAGCTCCCTTGCAGAGACTACTTTAGATGGCTGATGTCCTCCCTTTGAATCAACCCTTGATTGTGCTTGGGAGGAGGAAGAAGAAGGATGAAGATCAAGAAGGATCAAAGCCCCTGCAGCCTTCTTTCTTTTCCCTGCGTTGGAAGGAGGAAAGGAGGAGGAGGAGGCCACCAAGGCCTTCTTCCTTTTTTCTCCTTGCTTGCGGATGAACCAAAGAAAAAGGGAGACAGAGGCTCACGGCACAAGGAAGAGGAGAGGAAGAATTGCTTCTAGGGTTTGGCCTTTTGGTCCTTATAAAGGCATATGGAGCTCCTACCTTTTAGGAGCTTCATTATTTTCCTTTTAAGAACCAAGAGGAGGGGTGCATGCCCCTCTTCTTTTCTCTTTGATTTCGGCCAACACCTCTTCCTAACCCTTCATCACGCATGCCCCCACTTGATCTAATCAAGTGGGGCGTGGGGTCACACCTTAGGTGGTTCAATCCTCTTCTAAAGAGGATTGGGTGCACTTGTTTCCCTTCAAATCCTAATCCAATTAGGATTTGATTGAACCATGACTCAATTGAACCCTTCAATCCTAATCAAATTAGGAGTCATCATAGTTCATTAGATTAATGATTAATTAGGACTTAATAAGTCCTAATCTAATTAGGACTTAATAAGTCCTAATCTAATTAGGACCTATTTAATTTTAGTCCTAATCCAATTAGGACTCGACTTTGAATCCGTAGTCCTAATCCAATTAGGACTTCTAGGAATCCTATTCTAAGTAAGAATCCAAATTGAATTCAAAATCCTAATCTAATTAGGATTGTAGGAATCCTACTCCAAGTAGGACTCCCAGTCCTACTCCAAGTAGGATTTGTATTTAAGTCCAATTAATCAATTTCCATTATTCCTTCTTCTATTGATTATCAATCGAATTGATTACTCGTGATTCATAATCACTTTTCAACCATCGGATCGGTCAATACGGAGGTCATGGACAACTCGTCAAACCCTTTCGTCTGTCATATGTCAAGATTCATTCGACTTAAGTTCAAGAGTGGAAAACTCTTTCTCCACTATGCATACTGCCCTGGCCTAGGTCTTACGAACTCAGTCTTATAAATCACATAGGATCTCTCCTTATCTACCAAGGTCGATAGATTCCATATAGGTGCATACCCTACTCCTACAGTGAACCTATTGCAGCCAATCTACACTGCATGAACCCGTATGTCTAGAGACCATGTATACATGCAGTCAAACTACAATAACCTCACTGTAAGTAGCCGAAGCACCACAGGTCAAAGGACTGGTCACACTACTGCAACATCAAGCATGTCACTGACGAGTGGATAGACATCCAAGTGACTTCTTGTCTTGGTCACGCTCAGTACCCTTGTTCTTAACAAGCACCTGCACTATTACTTCAGTGTCGCCACACCGTGGACTCGAGTCTCGTCCATCCATAAGGAAAGCAATGTGTGCACTAATCTCATCGGATCGATCACCGTCCTCATGATGATCCATTGATTAGGAGCATTCAGAAATTAATCACCAATGATGCATGGCTCAAATTCTTAACTCTTAAGAATATGCACCATCATCTTATTAATTCATGGACGATTCATAGACACATAAATAATATGAATAAAAAAGATGCCTTTTATTTATTCGATAATAAATAGTCAAGTACAAAATTATGTCCTAAAATTAACAATGTGTCAGCCAGATTGGCTTCTAGGGCATATATCTAACAATCTCCCACTTGCACTAAAGCCATATAGTCATATATCTAAGTCCCATCTTTTCAAGGTGGGCTTCAGTCTTTTGCCGACTCAGCTGCTTAGTGAATGGGTCTGTCACGTTGTCCGCGGAGTCTACTCTCTGCACCTCGACATACTTCTTCTCAACATAGTCGCGTATGAGGTGGAAGTGCCGCTCTATATGCTTGGACTTCTGATGAGACCTTGGCTCCTTAGCAAGAGCTATGGCGCCATTATTATCGCAATAGAGTGTTATGGCATCTGATGTCATCACGTCCAACTCTGCAATAAATTTCTTGAACCAGAAGCCTTCTTTAGCAGCTTCAAAGGTGGCGATGTATTCAGCTTCCATAGTAGAATCAGCAATGATCGGTTGTTTAGAACTTTTTCAATTCACCAAACCACCATTGCACAAGAACACATATCCAGATGTTGACTTTCTATCATCGATATCAGTCATGAAGTCTGAATCTATGTACCCTTCTACCTTTAACTCTGATGTTCCTCCAAAGACTAAGAATAAATCTTTAGTTCTTCTCAAGTACTTAAGAATATTCTTCACAGCTGTCCAGTGCTCTTCACCTGGATTCGACTGATATATGCTAGTGACACTCACAGCAAGGGCTATACTCAGGTCGTGTACACAGCATGGCATACATGAGGCTCCCTATTGCCGATGCATAAGGGATTTTGCTCATGCGTTGAATCTCTTCAAATGTGTTGGGGCACATGTTCTTGGAGAGATGAATTTCATGCCTTAGGGGTAAAGAGACCCCTTTTAGAGTTTTCCATGCTGAATCTTTTCAGCACTTTCTCTATGTAACATCTTCTGTGATAGGTGATAAGTGCTTAATAATCTATAATTTAGTTATCTTTCTATAGCACTTATCAATGTTCTTAAACTGATAAATACGTATTTTACCATGAAATTGAATGATCATTGAAATAAATTTAAAATATGGTAAAAAATAAATAATTCTTTTCTTAAATCAGACTCTGAACTTGTCTCTCTCTCGTTTTGCAATCTTTCATGAAAATTACAGAAAAACATATAAGGAGGAGATTGTGTTAACCCGGTTTGGTAACCTGATAGAGTTGTAATCAAGCTAAGGTTATAATTAATTGGGTTTTGGTCCTAATTAGATTGAAAGCTATAATTAATTATTTTTGTATGGGAAAAATGTTTGATTAATTTTATTAAGTCACGGTCCTGTTTTTAGTTTTGTCGAGTCCGGTCTGAAGCAGTTTAGCAAGAAATTGAATTTAAATAACATTGGGCTCGAGACCAAGTTCAAGCAAATTAAAGATCATAACCTACCTCAAATCCAAAGCCAATTCCCAAACCAATCCTATTCCTTTCTCGTGACCACTATCCAAGCAATCCAATGGTTCGGAAACTCCCGTCTCCGCATCACGTTTCCAAACTAAGCAAATAGAGGAGATCCTTGTTTTAAATTCATATATGTCCATTTTCACGTCAAAATAAAGCAAGAAAAATAATTTTTCCCAAAATTACTGGAATCACTGTTCAGGTGAACAGTATTCCGAGGTAACACTGTTCATATGAACAGTGTTCTGTGAAAAACACTGTTCATATGAACAGTGTATAATAAAAAATAAAATAAATATATATATATAAGCCACTATTTATCTTCTTCCTCCCTCCTTGCATCAGGGCCGTCCACCTTCCTCCCGTCGATCCCGCGTCGTGCCCACCGCGTTCATGCCATCTCCTCTTCCGGATTTCCAGCTCCATGCCGCAACCAGCATCTCCGCCTCGTCTTCCGCCTGTGACGCTGCCCACAGTCGAGATCCAGCTCCGCCATCAAGCCGCATCGAAATCCCAGCGTCTCCGCCTCCTCCTCCGCCCGTGGCGCATCCGGATCCCATCCCAGTCTTCGCGATCCCAGCCGGCTGCAATCAACGATCCAGCTCCTCCGCGATCGATCCTCCCAGCCGCATCAACCGCGTGCCATCCGCCGCCCGTTCCACCTCCAGCAGCCGGAAATCACTCCTCCATGATCACGCTTCCAGCATCCCATGAAATCAAGCATCTAGCCGTCTCCCTCTGCCGGATTTGAGCCATTCCAACCATCCGCGATCCCATGGAATTGGCGAATCCTTCTTCTTTCACTCCACATTAATCCCGCAGCCAGCTCCCATCGGATGAGCTCCGGGATTCGCATCCTCACCAGCGTATGATGAGAGCACAAAAGTGCGATCTACACGCAGCTTAAATTAATATTATTCCAATAAATAATGATAAAAGAGCTGCATTAATTTCATATTTTTATTGGCACAGATCAGAGTTAAATGCGCATTGGGTCTATAAGATGCATCGCCGCAGGTCAATAGCTGAGCACATAGGGTCAGCCCCATTTGCATACCAGAAGGAGCATCAGCAGACCAAATCCAGTCTAATGGAACAGCAACCAAAGGAGTTAGATTCATTATCCGGGAGGATCCAACGGTCCGTGCAGCTCATAGTAGCATGCCTACCATCCCACACATCCATCTATTCTTCATCATCCCAGCTTTCAGATTAGGCGTGCTACAACTCCCTTCCACTTTTATCCTTCAATTTTCCGGATTAGGAATCAACCCCCCAGCATCCCGTCTCCACCGTGTCACGCATCTCCCACATCCAACTTCTCCAAATCCTCCCAGCATTCATGTGCAGCCTATCATCCCGCGATCATCTCCCACGCAGCCATCCGCCTCCTCCACTGATTCTTCCATGATCCTAGCTCCCGTATCCCAGCGCCCTAGCCCCATCCACGGCGTCCGATCCTCTTCTCCTAAGCATCCGCCTCCTCCACAGCGGTCCACGATCACCTCCCGGCATCCATCCGCGTCCGCGATCAGCACCTCCCAGCGTTCAATCCGCATCTCGGCAACCTCCCAGCAGTCCGCGATCAGCCCCGATCTCGTGAAGCGCCGCAGCAGCCAAGATCACCGCCCAGCCGTCCGCCTCCTCCATCGCGTCCGTTCTAGGCACCGGATCCGGCCGAGATCAGCTCCTCCATGCTTCAGCCTCACGCGCCCAAGATCCAGCCGTTTGCCTCTAAAGCATTGATCTCCAGCGCATTCCGAAGATCCTTGGAGGGAGAGATTATAAAAGGCTCGGATCGGAGGAAGAACGGGGGAGCTCTCATCGACGAAAATAGAGGAGCGGCCCCTTGGGTTTCAAACGAAAAAAAAAGAGAGAAAGGGAAACAGGGGATGCCCTGTTTCCGAAAATAAAAAGAAGAAAAAAAAATAGGAGAGAGAAAAGGGAGGGATGTTGATGTTTGTAATGTCTTGCTAAATCCTTTAGCAAGGGTGATGGATGAATCCTTGTCATGTTTCTTTCATCAAGTACACTCTGAACTTTAAATCTAATTGTTTTATATCCATTTGTATGTTTTGGGTTCTTGCATATTTATTTATTTGATTGATCTTGCATGGTTTATATATATTGATGCATGAATTATTTCGGATGCTTGATTTGTCGTAGACGTAACCGGTACGATAAATACTTGGATGTTTAATTCATATTTCAGATTGTATACTTCATGATTAGAACTATTGATGACCCAAAGATTGATTCAAAGATTGATTTTGATGATCACAAAACCTTGAAGTATAGATACTAATGTTTATGTTGCAAGGAGAAAGATATTTATTTTGCAAGGAACATAGCAAGTTGGAAGAACACAAGAAGGCCTCCAAAGCTCTCAAGAAAAGTTGGAAGAAAGCTACAATTTATTGGCCCAAGTTTAAAGTTCAAAGGATTCAAATTGGAGGAGCAAATTCAAAGGAAAATTCAAAAGAATAGTCTTCGAGTCGACTCCAGAGTAGAACGAGTCGACTCCAGGGAGTAACAGACAGAAAGACAGAGAAGCTATTTTGGACCCTGAGAGGCGAGTCGACTCCTGAAGAACTCGAGTCGACTCCAATAGCTGGCAAGTCAACACCTAAGGAAAACAAGGCAAAAGTCAGAGAGCGATTTTCGACCCTGAGATTCGAGTCGACTCCTGTGGAACGCGAGTCGACTCCAATGGTTGGCAGGTCGACTCCAAAGAAAGCGAGAGTCGACTCTCAGTGGAACACAAGAAAAAAGTCAGAGAGCAGTTTTCGGACTCTGAGGTCCGAGTCGACTCCCAGACAACTCGAGTCGACTCCAAGGCAGCGCTACACCAAAATGGCAGAAGGCTGTGTTTCGGAAACTGAGAGCCGAGTCGACTCAGTTTGAGTCGACTCCAAGACCAGACAAGCCAAAAATGCAAAGGATCAGTTTTCGGGCTCTGAGAGCCGAGTCGACTCCAAGAGAATCTGAGTCGACTCGAGGAAGAAAATCAGAAAGAATGTCCTCTGAATTCATGGGATGAGCCGACTCTGAAAATGCCAAGTCAGCTCCAGATGTTGGCGAGTCGACTCCGGGTTAAGTCGAGTCGACTCCCAGTCGAGGATGCACAATAATTCAAATTTAGAACAGTGGCCGAGTCGTCTCCAGTAAAGCACGAGTCGACTCCTGCAACAGACGAGTCGACTCCTGATCGCGCGAGTCGACTCCGATCCCACGGTAATATTGTCAGAAAATGCAGACTGTGTCCAACGGCTCTATTTTTATCTCTAACGGCTATATTCTTGTTTCCACGCCATCAAAAGCTATAAAAACAAGAGGAGAGCTAGGGGAGAAGCTATGGAAGTGGGAGAGATCATTTAGGAAAGAGATTCCAAAGAGATTACAAGGGAAATCTCCCATAAGCACAAAAGGGCCATTCAAAGTAAAATAGAGAGAAGGAGAGCATCCAAGTGAATCCCAAAGCTTTCTCTCCATCCGTGTGCTGCCTGGTGATCCTCTACTTCGTGCCAAATCAGAAGAGGGTCAAGTAAAGAAGAAGCCGAGCTCCTTCATCTTCAAAACTCGGTTGAGGGCTTCTCTTTACACTATTTTGTTTATATTGTTATATTTGCTTGTTTAAGAAGCTTTGATTTGTTTTAAACCTTTGTTTTTAAATATCTTGTAACTTGATTCAATCAAGGGATTGAATCAAGGGGTTTAGGTTTGTTGGTGAGCCTAGGGTAAAACCAACGTGTAAGAATTCAATTGTGATCCCGAGAAAACAATCGGAGTGGTTCTAGTCGGTGAGCCTGGAAAACCGACCGAGTTCGTTGTGCGCTCGTAAAACAACAAGTTGGATTGTGAGCTTGTAAAACAACCGGCTGTAATCTGTAGGATTATAGTGAAATTTCCAAGAGGTCTTGGGGAGTGGATGTAGGTGCTGGGGTGCACCAAACCACTATATGTTTGTTGTGTTTGTAATGCCTCTTGTCATTGTCTAACTAACACACTTACTTACTTAGATAAATTGCTTGCTTAACTGTTATCCACGCATCCTTTAGTTGCAAGCATATTCAATCAAGTCACATTCTATACATCAAACTGTTGCTAAGTTTGACTTTCACTGTGCATCCATACAACTTAGCATAATTAATCAAAAACTTTCAGAAGTAGGTTAAAAGTTTTAAAGACCCAATTCACCCCCCTCTTGGGTTGTATCTACTGGGCAACAAGTGGTATCAGAGCAGGTGCTCTAAGATTAATTATTGATCTCACGATCAAAAGCCAAAGATCATGACAACTCAAATAGATAGTCTTCTAGAAGAGGGACAATTAATTGATAGGCCTCCACTATTTAATGGCATAGACTACATACATTGGAAAGCACGCATGCGCATTTTTATTCAATCACAAAACTATTACTTATGGAATATCATAATAAATGACCTTCACACACTCTCTTAAACTATTAATGAAAAAGACTTAGCACAATTGAATGCTAATGCTATGAACATACTATATTGTGCTATCCATGAAACTATATTTAATAAGATTTCTGCATGCTTATCTGCTAAAGAAATCTGGGATACTTTAGAAATTATTTATGATAAATCTCAAATTAGCTCACATGTGCTTCAATTACATACTAATAGTGAGACTGCAGAATCTCCCACATCAGTTGAGTCGACTCCCAGTTTGTCCGAGTCGACTCCTAGAGGAAAACAGTTTGAAAGGCAGAGACTCAGTTTTGGAGATCCTGTGAACGAGTCGACTCCAAGTATTTCAGAGTCGACCCCCAAGTTAGCCGAGTCGACTCCAATAAAGCCCGAGTCGACTCCGAGCAGGACAGTTCAAAAGACAGAAAACAAACTCTTCGGCCTCTGAGAACGAGACGTCTCCCGAAGATCTCGAGTCGCCTCTCAAGTCAGTCGAGTCGACTCCTAGTAAACCGAGTCGACTCGAGGAAGAAAGAACAACAAAAAAATTCAAAAGCTTCCTAAAGACAAAGAAGAAGAGGAAGCAAGAAGAAAGAAAGAAAGAGATAAAAAGGAAGAAAGTTTTGACCAAGGAAGAGTCAAGCAAGGAAATGAAAGCTAGGAGCAACAATGATGATATTAGCTCCAAAGAACTACAAGAGGTAACTAACTTTTGCTTTATGGCACAAGAAGATAAGGTAAAATTTGAATCTACTTTTACATCAAGTAATTTTCAAGAAGAATTTTCTTATGATGAACTTTTAAATGCTTTTCATGATTTGTATGGTGAATGTAGAAAATTAGCTATGAAAAATAAAAATCTTAAAAAGCTAAATTTGCAAAATTCAAAAGAAAGAAATTCTATTGCTAAAATACAAGACAAACTAAAATCTGAAAATAAAAGCTTAAGGTTAAATTCAGAAGAATTGATTCAGAAAAATCATAGCTTAATCAAAACAAACCAAACTTAAGTGAAGAAGTTGACCAACTGAAATCTCTTATTAACAAGTTCACTGTAAGTTCAGAAAGATTAAAATGATGTTTGAAAGCCAACATGCTGATTTTGATAAATCAAAATTTGGCCTTAACTCCTTCACTTAGCAATGAATCCTAAAGAAAAAGGTTTTAAATTTGTCAAGCAAATCATAAAAAGATAACGTATTTCAAACATCAAAAGAATGGACATAACAACTTACCTAGTTCTAGTACAATTAAATCAAATGGTAAAGTTATTACTATTAAACAGATTTGGGTTCCAAAAGGAACCATATGTCCTAACTCTCAAGGACCCAAGCAAGCTTGGGTACCCAAAATGAAAATATGAGGATGTAGACATAGGTGTGCCAAGATACCCATGGAACAAATAGAACTTTCATACAAATGGGTGCTCTAGACACACGTCAAAAAATGAAACTTAAAATATACTTATGAAAAGTAATTTTAAATAAATAATAATAATAATGAAATCAGTAATCCTTGCATCTCATCATTATTTTTGCTTTAGTATTTGATTAAAATATGAATTGCATGTATTGATCAATTTTGTGATATAGAAAATACTTTTGGAAATATAATCAAATCACTTCATTTTATAGTATACTTTACTCACTATTGGATAAGTTGCTAAATGATTAATCAATTTATTAAGAATAACTCTATGAATTCTCTATATGCTTGATTGAGAGTTTTTATCCATGGCATTATTGTTTATTGATCATAGATATGATAATGTGTACTTGGTGTGCTTTTGAATATATGCACTATGAATACCAAGATTAAAGAAACCATCTTTGGCATATAAAATCAACTCATGCTAGTATGTACTTAATCTCAAAAGACCTTGCCATTGGCTTACTTAGATTATCTTCTGAAAGGTCAAAGTTTGCTATGCATGCTAACTAAGGAAACAAACAAAAATCAATTTCTAAATCTAAAGATGTTGTTTCCATCACTAAGTTTTCAAAAGCTTACATTGGATTTGTTCTTGGCAAATAAAATTGAAATATTTTCTGTATTTGCTAAATCTTGTAAAAGTGTTTCAAATGATAAAGGTTTCCAAACTATGAAATAAAGTATCATGGCACAGTGTTGAAAACCAAAATCCTGATAAAGTTTACAGAAATAATATTTAATTTTTCAGCACCAAGGACACCATAAGTAAAATAGGGTTAATAGAATTCTTGAAGAAATGAAAAAGACAATGTGTATGATAGTCATCTACTTAAATGATTTTTAAAAGCTATCATCACTGCTTGTCATATATATGATTTCTATTAGATCTATTTTTGATGAAAACTCCTTTTGATCTTCTGAAAAATAGAAAATGAACTATTGCATATCTTTCATATTTTTCAGTAGTTATGTTATGCTTGATATGGTTTTTGAAATAATGCCAAATCTGATAGAGATATGTCTATCCTTGGATATCATTCATCAAGCAATGCATATAGATTCAATGAAAAGATTTTAGTTGCAGAAATATCAATTCATTTTATTCTTTATGAGACTAATGATTTATTATCAAGATACTAAAATCAAATTATATATGTATATGGTTAATCTTTTACATATAACAATCTGAAAACATGTTAATAATTAGAACCAAATTGAGTTTTTCAGAAATGCACTTAATGAAGAAAAATTGATGACTACTAAAAGACTAAATCAAGAAAAGATGAAATAGATCTTGATAAATTCTTGCATGATTAGAAGTAAAGATCACCATCATCATTTGCTTGCTTTATGAGCTTTATATTCTATCAAATGAGTGTGTAGAATGGACTCCTATGTGCTTACTTTATTAAAGAAGATATATGTTAAATAACCACCATATTTGAAAACACTCATTACAAATATGATAAAGCAATATTGATTTGAAACAAGCATCAAAAGCATGATATAAAAGCTTAAGCAACCTTTTTGATAGAAAGTAGTGATAAATCTATGCATCAAAAAGAAGAATTTGTGATATCTTACTTGCTCAAAGTATACATTGATGACATCATTTTTGGTTCTACTAATGAGATTTATATGAAGATTTTACTAAGCTCATGCAAGGTGAGTTTGAAATATGTATGATGAATGAATTAACATTTTCTCTCAAACTCCAAATTAAGCCAAACAAGAAAGGGGATCTTCATTGACCAAAGTTAGTCCACAAGAAAACTCTTATAGAAGATTGGCATGAAGAAGGTATGTCTATGACCCCATCTTGTAGAATTTGAAAAGGATGAGCAAAGTAGATCTATTGTTTTAAAGCTGTATTGAAGCATGATAGAATAATTATTTTATCATACAGCTAGTAGACCAGATTGTATGCTCATTATGTGCCCTTGTGCAAGACTTCAATCTAACTTTAATGAATCATATTTTATTGATAACAAATAAATCATAATCTGAATTTTGATAGAAACAACTGTTTAAGATAAGTTGATTAAAACTTAGCTAACATGTCTTATTGATAATTATCTTAAGCAAATAGAATCTAAACTAAATTGATTTTGAAAATAAAAATTGATTTGACCTTGATAAATCTTTCTATTGCCTCACATGCTTGTCCTTGAACCATCTTGGTTAATGAAACTATCTCTTTAGTTCAAGTGATATGTGCTTGCTTATATTTAGGCAATCTCTTGAGTAAAGTGACTCAATATTCAACTATTGTCATATCTTATATTGAGTCATCTAGTTAAAATATGTTGGATGAATGGTTTGTATCTTAAAGAAACTAAAGACTTTCTTTCAAGAAAGAAAAGGAGTTTGTTAATAATGCAGGATCCTTGAGCAAGAAAATGAGAGATTTCAACTTGAAGGACATCCCATAAGATACAATAAACATTCACATGCAAACAAGAGAGAGGACCTTCTTCAGCCAAAAGTTCACACATAAGAAATCTAGTTTGGCTTGAAGAATATGAAATGAATAGGTAATTTTAGATACCTCTCTCATAAATTAATTGAGCAAAGTCAATAACTTAAATCTTATTATGGCATGATTAAATCTTTAATTATTAATTTTGATATCATGTCTATATATATATTGATTGACTTATACTTTTAGAAATTGTTTCATGGTTTGCCCAAACTAAAATTATCTTTGCCTATATCATAACCATGAAATACACAAGTTATGCTTAAAATTTTGATTTAAAATAACTTGTGAGAAGTTATGAATCCTTGAGCACAATGAAAATGTTGTTTGCATGATATACATCTATATGATACATAAGATTATTTCTTTATTCTGCTCTTTCATGTAAATTACTTGAGAATAACAAAAAGAGAGAGAGATAAAGAAAAGAAAATGGATATTATTCAAGAGAAGTAAAATCTAAGTAAAGGCAAATACTCAATCTTAAGGAAAAGCAAAACAAGCATAATATATTCGGCACATTTGTGAGACTTGTGTGAGCATTCTTTTGGAAGGGATAAAATCATAATTAATTACACTTAAACAGGGAGAGTTTGAAGTAAACATTTTAACTTTCTATATTGCTCATCATAGGGATGGTGCCAATGGGGAGGCTAGTGGTAGTACCCGGCACTATTTGACCCAACTATTCGGTGTAGGGCATATTAGGGACGGCACAAGAGGGAGGCTAGTGGTAGTACCTCGTGCCCCTTCCAACTCCACCGGATAGGGAGCAAATAGAGTATAGAGCATAAGAAAGTAAAAATGAAAGACAAAGTAAATGAAATATATAAGAAGAATCAATTCAAATTTTTATCACTTGAAACACACCTTAAGGATGAAATCATGCAAGATTATATTAAATAGGGGGAGTTTATTTGAAAAGAATTGATTTTTCCTTGACATGCTTGTTCTTATATTTAATGCATGACTTAACACATATATATTTTGCATATGGCATGATGTTCTGAATTATGGATTCTCAATATTTTATAATGTTCCATGATTGGATAATTTGATTGAATGTTTGGAATACTACATAAATTTTGTTTGTGTATTGAAAAGAAATTTCAGATTTGTCGTCACAATCATCTCTAAAATCTGAAAGTTGAATAAATTTGTAAAAAGGAGAAGAGAAGGATATCTCTATTTAGGAAAATAAATTGATTTTGTTCTTCAACTTGCCTAAATTTGGTATATAATGTTCTAATTCATACCAAAACTCAACATAAATACAAATATTCTGAATATGCTCTTATATGTTTGAAATATGTGCTTTCAATCGTAATAATTTAAGATGAGCTACAATGTGGAAGATACATATCTCAAATTATGACTTGAAAGCCTCTATTGAAAATCCTATGTAATTCAGAATCTGATTTTGTATAAAAGTTTAAACTCCATATGATTACTAAATAAAATCTTAATGTAAGAAAAACAGAATTTATTTTGATGCCTTTGGTTGATTGCTCCGATACGCATCCGAAACATATCATTTCTTATCTTCAAAGTACTAATATTGATCCAAATGATGTGTCTTTCAATGATCTTAATTGCAAACAAATATTTAAATATATGATTTTATTTTGATATTAAAAAGATTTATTGTGTTTCATGTATACATTGCTGAATAACTATGATTAAGAAATTGAGTTCTATAAATATATATACCTCAATGATCATCTATATGTTTTTCTCTCCTACATTCTTAAAGACTTCCATCAGAATATATATAGAGTGAATGATCTTAAAGCTAGAAATATTTCAGCTCACTCAAATGATTCTAAAAGAAAGAAAATGTAAATGCTTTTGAAAGAAACTGAGCTTCAAATGAATCATTTTCTGATTAATATTTCTATATTTTCTCTAAGATTAAGAGAAAGCATAACTTGTTCTTGAAGGATTAGAAAGAGTAATTGCTACAAATTTTGAATAATACTAGATTACTCTACATTCTCGATATCATAGAATTTCAGTTTATTCACGTTTATCATTAAAATCTGAAATTCAACAATAGAAAAGAATGATTAAAGAAGAATGCATCTTTTGAGGGGGAGCTTTAGATATTCAGTATACCTTTTTATGGATTGATTTTGATGAACCTCCTTATATTGCAAGACTTGCTTTAATTATATAAGTTTATACCTTGAGAAGAGTTCTATAAAGGTTGTCTTATCTCAAACATTGAGTCTTATGAAAATAAGCTGAAACTTATAGAAAATTATTTTTTGAGATTGACAATTTTATTGAACATTATCTTCAAATTCTAAATTCTTAAATGGAATGATCAATTGAGGGGAGAGAAAGAAAATTTCAGAAGAAGAGGTCTTATAGAACTTAATCGCATAAATCTATAACTAAAGGAGAAAGAAAGCATAATGAAAAGTGATCCTAATACTCTCCAATATGTATCATCTGAAATTTAAATCTGAATATCTTTATGATACACCTTGAGACATGTTACTTGGTTAGTATGTCTTATGCATCAATCATGAACCAAATTGCAATTCAAATAGTTGATCTTAAGAGCCTCTAATTTAATGAAAAAGGGGGAGAATAACGTGTTGAATTTTCTTGAGTATCTCTTAGAAAATCTATTTTGAAATTCACTAATGAGTCCAAATTGGCTTGCTCTTTAGAACTTAAATTGTGTGCCAATTCATATTTTTTATGTATCAAATTGTGCTTATTTTCTAAAAGAAAAAGAAAGTCTTTAAAAGAGCTCTGAGATGAATCATAAATTGCATGAATTCATATTTTGGTATTTGTGCCCCAATGCTCTTATTATCATAAAAGAACCTTGAAGTCATTAAGAATTAATGATCCAACATGATGATATGTCTTTCAAATATATAAGTTTTGATCTTTTACTCTGAAAATCAATTAAATTGCTCTCATGTTGATAAAATACTTAATAGATTGGGCAAAAGGTCTTAAATGAACAAGCTTTCATACTTATTAAAGAGAGGTTAGATTTCCACTCATGTGTTTCCTTGAATATCATTTGTGGTACTTCTTGTATTAACCTAAGGAAGATTCCACCTATACTTGATTAGAAAACTATCTGTGGTATCAAATTAGAAAACTTCTTGAATCACATTCGATGTATTCTGCTTTGAAATTATCTTAATTGGCTCTGATCTATGCTCATTAATCTGATTCTAATATTATTGCCTTGAGTTTTATGATTCATATCCTTGCAATAATTTGACATGCAAATCAGAGTACAATAAGGAAAAGAAATATTTGAGTATTCTTATCTTTGTGCTTAATGTTTCACTATCTTTTTGATGTTGTCAAAAAGGGGAGAAATATCTAAGTATATGCTCATAATGCTTTGTGTTTTGTATTGAATACAAATCAGCTTAATTGAAATATGTTGATTGTGTTAAGCTGATTAAATCTAAAGCATTATCATGAAGTATGTTTTTAAATATATATGTTTTCTACTTCATGCAACTTAGCTATGTATTACTCCTAGAAAACAATATCTTTTATATTGCATATACTCCAAGTTTTGTCATCATCAAAAAGGGGGAGACTGATGACCCAAAGATTGATTCAAAGATTGATTTTGATGATCACAAACCTTGAAGTATAGATACTAATGTTTATGTTGCAAGGAGAAAGATATTATTTTGCAAGGAACATAGCAAGTTGGAAGAACACAAGAAGGCCTCCAAAGCTCTCAAGAAAAGTTGGAAGAAAGCTACAATTTATTGGCCCAAGTTTAAAGTTCAAAGGATTCAAATTGGAGGAGCAAATTCAAAGGAAAATTCAAAAGAATAGTCTTCGAGTCGACTCCAGAGTAGAACGAGTCGACTCCAGGGAGTAACAGACAGAAAGACAGAGAAGCTATTTTGGACCCTGAGAGGCGAGTCGACTCCTGAAGAACTCGAGTCGACTCCAATAGCTGGCAAGTCAACACCTAAGGAAAACAAGGCAAAAGCTTCGCAGAGAGCGATTTTCGAATGCCCTGAGATTCGATGTTGACTCCTGTGGAACGCGAGTTCGCCAGCTCCAATGAGTTGGCCAGGTCGACCTTCCAAAGAGAAGCGAGAGTCCGTACTCTAGTGGGAACACAAGGAAAATAGTCACGAGAGCAGTTTTCGGGACTGCTGAGATGCCGAGTCGACTCCCGAGAACAAGCTGCAAGTCGATCCAAGGCGGCGCTAAGCCTACATCCAAAATGGCGAGAAGGCTGGTCGTTTCGGAAACTGAGAGGCCGAGTCGACTGCACGGAACAGTCTTGAGTCCGACTCCAAGACCAGACAAGGCCAAAAAGTGCAAGAGGATCAGTGTGTTCGGGCTCTGAGAGCCGAGTCGACTCCAAGAGAATCCGAGTCGACTCGAGGAAGAAAATCAGAAAGAATGTCCTCCGAATTCATGGGATGAGCGGACTCTGAAGAATGCCAAGGTCAGCTCCAGATGTTGGCGAGTCGACTCCGGATTAAGTCGAGTCGACTCCCAGTCCGAGGATGCACATAATTCAAATTGGAACAGTGGCCGAGTCGTCTCCAGTAAAGCACGAGTCGACTCCTGCAACAGACGAGTCGACTCCTGAATCGCGCGAGTCGACTCCGATCCCAACGGTAATATTGTCAGTAAATGCAGACTGTGTCCAACGCTCTATTTTATCTCTAACGGCTTATATTCTTGTTTCCACACCATCAAAAGCTATAAAAACAAGAGGAGAGCTAGGGGAGAAGCTATGGAAGTGGGGAGAGATCATTTAGGAAAGAGATTCCAAAGAGATTACAAGAGAAATCTCCCATAAGCACAAAAGGGCCATTCAAAGTAAAATAGAGAGAAGGAGAGCATCCAAGTGAATCCCAAAGCTTTCTCTCCATCCGTGTGCTGCCTCGGTGATCCTCTACTTCGTGCCAAATCAGAAGAGGGTCAAGTAAGAAAAAGCCGAGCTCCTTCATCTTCAAAACTCGGTTGAGGGCTTTCTCTTTACACTATTTTGTTTATATTGTTATATTTGCTTGTTTAAGAAGCTTGATTTGTTTTAAACCTTTGTTTTTAAATATCTTGTAACTTGATTCAATCAAGGGATTGAATCAAGGGGTTTAGGTTTGTTGGTGAGCCTAGGGTAAAACCAACATGTAAGGGTTCGCATTGTGATCTCGGGAAAACAATCGGAGTGGTTCTAGTCGGTGAGCCTGGGAAAACCGACCGAGTTCGTTGTGCGCTCGTAAAACAACAAGTTGGGTTGTGAAGCTTGTAAAACAACCGGCTGTAATCTGTAGGATTATAGTGAAATTCCCAAGAGGTCTTGGAGAGTGGATGTAGGTGCTGGGTGCACCGAACCACTATATGTTTGTTGTGTTTGTAAATGCCTCTTGTCATTGTCTAACTAACCACACTTACTTACTTAGATAAATTGGCTTGCTTAACTGTTATCCACGCATCCTTTAGTTGCAAGCATATCAATCAAGTCACATTCTATACATCAAACTGTTGCTAAGTTTGACTTTCACTGTGCATCCATACAACTTAGCATAATTAATCAAAAACTTCAGAAGTAGGTTTAAAAGTTTTAAAAGACCCAATTCACCCCCCCTCTTGGGTTGTATCTACTGGGCAAACAACTATTTTATCATATTAATCCTTAATCAAGAATCGCCGAGTTTATTTATTGAAAGTAATATTATCAAGGAGGATTCCGGATCCCTAGCCATCTCTATATTCTTGAACGTTGTTTAATCACATATTATTCTTTGCTTTTCATTTCTATAAATCAACTAAAAAAAAGTACATCTAAAAGTTACGCTAATAATCCATAGATCGTTCCCTGAGGATTCGACCTCGGACTTCCGAGTTATATTACTTGTATGACTCTCCTATACTTGGGAGAACAGTTTTATTTTATGCATCAAGTTTTTGGCGCCGTTGCCGGGGAACGGCTGAGTTATTAGTATAACTTTAGATTTAATTTTTACCTTAGTAGTTAGTATTTTTCTTTTGAAAAAAAAAAAAATTGGCATCTTTACTACTATTTTTAATTCCCTGCACAGTTTGCATCAAACTCTGATATCATAGAAATTAGCCGTCTGATTTGACTCAAATTTGGTCAGCTAGTGCAAGACGCATTGTTAGATAATCTGAACGGTCTGATTGACATTCTGACATTTTTAAGACCATCAGATTAATACGAAACCTTGCTGCTTTCTACTTTAAATTTTCTGCATTTATATTTTTTAGAATCAGAATTTTATCGTTATCATATCTCATTAGCCCTTGTTGCTAATTGAAAATTTAAGGAAAAAAAAACTTTAAGAAAAGATCAAGGGTGATTATTCAAAACTAAAAAAAAAAAAACCTAAAATTTTAAATTTCAAATTTCAAATTTCAGAATTCAAATTTCAAACGTCAACTCATAAAATTTAAAAAAAAATAATTAATTTGCTTGATCACCTATTCAATGAAATTTAATGTCATGTCATAAAACATTCAAAAAAAAAATCTCTTGATTGTTGCATATAGTATAAGGCATCAGCATAAAATATTCTAAGGGCTGAACCCATTTAAAAAGATAAGGTCGGGATTTCATCACTCGTCCTTAGCCCAAAAATCACCCCAGTGCATAAATATCCTAAGCTTAACTAAAATCAACTAGACGTTGGCCCCTAAGGACATTCGAGCTCAATAGGACGAAGACCACCGAAAGTTGCACCAATTTCGCTCTGTGGCTTAGTTGATGTCTAGGCAAGCTTTGTCCCTATAAGGGAAACAGTTCATCTGTTCGAGGCAAGTGGGTTTTAAGTGGGACCTTTGCGAACGCATCGTGACCCCTCCACTTACCTGGGAGCTTACCTGGTCAACTCGGTTCATTAGACCGGATTGGAGGCTTAGGTGTCCTCTTCAAACCAGTTAGGAGCTGTCTAGAAATTTAAGAAAAATATTAGAAATTGATGTGTAATGTTTTGTTGCATGTTTGATTGTGAATAAAATTTTTGTTTTAGGATATCATTTTAGGGTAACTTTAGTTGGTACTTATATTTATTTTTTATTTTCTTTTATTTTTTTTCAAAAAAAAGAAAAAAAAAAGAGAGGGAAATATTTTGCATGCTAAAGTGGAATAGGGACGACACTGGTCGATTAAGTCGTACAACTTTAGATCATCCCTTAGGACATACCCCTGAAATTCCTTCTCAATATCTCACACCTTGTGAGATGGCTGATCTAAATGAAGATGCGGGGAGTCACCACAATCGAGAACGAGAACCCCATGTTATGACTCTAAGACAATACCTACAACCGGCTAGGACTAGTCAGCCTTCATGCATAATTTTTCCTGATAATGTAGGACATTTTGACATCAAACCAGGGGTAATCCAATTGCTGCCCAAGTTTCATGGGTTAGAGTCCGAGAGTCCGTATCTTCATTTAAAGAATTTTGAAGAATTGAGCATTACATTTAGAGTGCCAAATGTCACGAGGATGTCCTCAAGTTGACATTGTTTCCTTTCTCTCTAAAGGATAAGGCCAAAACATGGCTAAACTCTTTGCGACCTAGATCAATAAGAAATTGGCAAGATATGCAGAGAGAATTTTTAAAGAAGTTCTTCCCCAAACAAAGGACCAACTTTTTAAAAAGACATATTAGCAATTTCCAACAAAAAGATAATGAAACATTTTATGAATGTTGGGAAAGATTTAAAGACCTTCTTCTCTCATGCCCTCATCACGGGTTCGAAACTTGGAGAACCATTAGCTTCTTTTATGAAGGTTTATCTCCACAGTTGAAACAGTTTGTAGAGACCATGTGCAATGGTAGATTTTTTAGAAAAACACCCTGATGAAGCATGGGAATATTTGGATTCCCTTGCTGAGACTGCCCAACTTTGGGATAACGGAGATAGAAACAACAAGTCTTTGCCTAAGCTTACTAGCTCTGTACAGGGAGGCCTTTACAACCTCAGAACTGAGGATGATCTTCATGCTAAAATGGCAGCCCTCACTAGGAAGGTAGAAGAAATTGAGCTTAGGAAGGTTGAGCCTGTCAAGACTATAGAGCTTAGAAACGAGTGTTGTGGTATCTGCAATATGTCGGGTCATACTACTACAGATTGTCCCACCATACCGGCATTCAAAGAAGTCTTGCACCCATCAAGCAAATGCTATGAACTCCTACCAAAAGCCTTATAACGATCCATCGAATACCTATAACCCTGGTTGGAAGAATCATCCAAACTTTAGGTGGAGAAACGATCATCCTCAACAGTCACACCATTCAGCTCCTCCACCTGCACATCCTCCTTATGCACCATCACCTTCTCAAAAGCCAAATATCGAGGATACTTTGCAATCCATACAAACTTTTCTACAAGGTCAAGCTAATATCAATGCTCAAAATACTCGAAATTTTGAAGACATAAGGAACCAATTGTCAATGTTGACTACCGTCCTAAGTACCCAAGAGAAGGGTAAGCTTCCAGCTCAACCCCAACCTAACCCACAAGTGCACGGTAGTAATAATACGGCTCCCTCTAGTTCGCATACAGAACATGCAAAAAGCATCATGACTTTGCGTAATGGAAAAGTCATTGATCAAACCGTCCCATTGAGACCGCAGGTCACTTCTAATTCTGATGCTCCCAAAGTTGATGAAAGGGACAAAGAAGAAGTTGAGGTCCCAACTTCTACTAAGAAAGTTGAATGTCCTTTTCCTCCACCTTTTCCACAACGGTTAAAGCCGTTGCAAAAGCTCGAACCTAATTCTGAAATTCTTGAACTTTTTAAACAAGTAAAGATCAACATACCTCTTCTTGATGCAATCAAACAAGTACCCTCATATGCCAAATTTTTGAAGGACTTGTGTACTGTCAAACGCCGATTAAATGTTAAGAAGAAGGCATTTTTAACTGAAAATGTGAGTGCTATTTTGCAGCACAACATTCTCCCTAAATATAAAGATCCAGGTTGCCCAACCATCTCATGCATCATAGGTGACTTTAGGATAGAGCGAGCATTGTTAGATTTAGGGGCGAGTGTGAATTTGTTGCCATATTCTGTATATGAGCAACTTGGTTTAGGTGAGTTGAAGCCAACCTCCGTCACTTTGCAATTAGCTGACAGGTCAGTTAAAATTCCAAGGGGGATTATCGAGGATGTATTAGTCCAAGTAGACAAGTTCTACTTTCCTGTCGATTTTATTGTATTGGACACACATCCGGCTTCGAACTCACAGTCTCAGATTCTGGTCATTTTAGGACGTCCATTTCTTGCAACTTCTAATGCATTGATTAATTGTAGGAATGGCGTCATGAAGCTTTCTTTTGGTAACATGACCTTAGAATTGAACATTTTTAATGTGTGCAAACAACCCAATGATCCCGAAGAGAGTAAGGAGGTTGATTGGGTTGAAACCATCGCAGAAGATTATTTGTTAGCTAAAGCAATTAACGACCCATTCAATGATAGCTTAATTGATTGGTGTCCTAATGGAACCAATGATGATGATTTGTCAGTCACACCTATTGTGGATAATCTGGATATCAAGATGGTCAATGGGTGGAGACCAAAAGAAGGAGAATTTGAGAGATTGTCGCCTCGAGAGGTGAAAATAGTACCATCCCATGAGCAAGCACCCAAGCTCGAATTGAAATCCTTACCAAAGGAACTTAAGTATGCTTTTCTTGGACCCGAAGATACTTTTTCTGTAATCATCTCGTCTGGACTTGATCATACCCAAGAAGGAAAATTAATTGATGTTTTAAAGAATTATAAAGGAGCCTTAGGGTGTTCTATTGCCGATTTGAAGGGAATTAGCCCCTTAATTTGCACGCACCGGATATATTTGGAGGACAATGCCAAAACCACAAGGCAAATGCAACGAAGGTTAAATCCTACAATGAGAGATGTGGTTAAGGCAGAAGTCCTCAAGTTGCTTGACGTGGGTATTATTTACCCAATTTCCGACAGCAAGTGGGTAAGCCCTACTCAAGTCGTTCCTAAGAAATCGGGTTTGACGGTAGTAGAAAATGAACAAGGTGAACTAGTTCCAACTCGTGTCCCGACGAGTTGGCGCATGTGTGTTGACTACCGAAAGCTGAATTTGGTCACACGAAAGGATCACTTTCCTCTACCCTTCCTAGACCAAGTGTTGGAGAGAGTTGCAGGGCATGATTTCTATTGTTTTCTCGATGGCTATTCGGGGTATTATCAAATTGAGATTTCACCAGAAGATCAAGAGAAGACTACCTTCACTTGTCCTTTTGGCACATTTGCTTTCCGACGAATGCCATTCGGGTTGTGTAATGCACCTGCAACATTCCAAAGATGCATGCTCAGCATCTTTGAAGACATGAACGAAAAATTTTTGGAAGTGTTTATGGACGACTTCTCCGTTTTTGGCGACACATTTGATAAATGCTTGTCACATTTACAAACTGTCTTAGCTCGATGTATGGAAAAGAATTTGATACTGAATTGGGAGAAATGCCACTTCATGGTGCCAAAGGGAATTGTCTTAGGACATATTGTTTCATCGAAGGGCATGGAAGTAGATAGAGCTAAGACTGATTTAATTGCTAAGCTACCTGCACCCAAGACGGTTAGAGATGTTAGATCATTTTTGGGTCACGCCGGATTTTATAGGAGATTCATCAAGGACTTTAGTGTCATATCTCGACCATTATGTAATCTCCTATCCATTGATACACCGTTCAATTGGACTGAAACTTGCCAAGATGCATTCGAGAAGTTAAAGTCTATGCTTAGCACTGCACCCATCGTTCGACCACCTGATTGGTCATTACCTTTTGAGATTATGTGCGACGCTAGCGACTATGCAATAGGAGCTGTCTTAGGACAACGCAAGGATAATAAGCCATATGTCATTTACTATGCAAGCAAAACCTTAAACGATGCTCAAATGAATTACACTACCACCGAGAAGGAATTGCTTGCAGTAGTATTTGCCTTAGATAAATTTCGCTCTTATATCCTTGGTGCTCCTATTGTTATCTTCACGGACCATGCGGCACTAAAATATTTGTTGGATAAGAAAGAGGCCAAACCACGCTTAATACGATGGATACTTCTACTCCAAGAATTTGACATCACTATCAAAGATAAAAAAGGAGTAGAGAATGTGGTTGCTGACCATTTATCACGATTAGTTTTTCATGATTCAGTACCACAATTTTCCTTCAAGGACTCATTCCCTGAAGAGCAGTTGTTTGCACTTTCTAGTATACCATGGTATGCAGATATTGTAAATTTTCTTGTTACAAGCCGGATGCCGGAGCATTGGGGGTCGACAGATAGAAAAATTTTCTTGCGCGAAGTAAAGAATTATTACTATGACGAACCCTATTTATTTAAATATTGCAATGATCAAATCTTTAGACGATGCATACCGGATCATGATATACAAAACGTACTCTCTTTCTGCCATACTGATGCTTGTGGTGGACACTTTGCCTCTAAGAAAACTGTTGCAAAGGTCTTGCTATGTGGTTTCTATTGGCCTACTATGTTCAAAGATGCCCACGAGTTCTGCAGAACATGTGATCCATGTCAACGTATTGGAAGTCTAACTCGTAGGCAAATGATGCATCTTCAACCCATTACTATTATCGAAATTTTCGATTGTTGGGGCATCGATTTTATGGGCCCATTCCCACCATCTTTTGGATATGAGTACATTTTAGTCGGTGTCGAATATGTGTCCAAATGGGTAGAAGCTGTTGCTTGTAAGACCAATGATCACAAACCTGTCCTGAAGTTTTTAAAAGAAAATATTTTTTCACGATTTGGGATGCCTAAAATCATAATTAGTGACGGTGGAAAACACTTTTGTAATAAGCCTTTCGAAACCTTATTGAAAAAATATGGTGTCACCCATAGAATTGCTACCCCATATCATCCGCAAACCAGTGGCCAGGTAGAGTTAGCCAATCGAGAGATCAAACGTATTTTAGAGAAAACGGTGAACCCATCACGGAAAGATTGGTCCTTGAAACTATCAGATGCATTATGGGCTTATCGTACTGCATACAAAACCAATCTTGGCATGTCTCCCTACCGGCTAGTCTACGGAAAAGCGTGTCATTTGTCCGTAGAAATAGAACATAAATCGTATTGGGCAATTAGAAAATTGAATTTTGATTTACAAGATGCCGGTCTAGCTAGAAAATTGCAATTAAACGAGCTTAATGAGATTCGCAGAGATGCTTATGACAATGCTAAAATTTGCAAAGAACGATTGAAGATCTTACATGATAAATCAATTTTAAAAAAAAAATTTGAACCTTTGCAAAAAGTTCTTTTATATGATTCCCGCTTACATCTGTTTCCTGGTAAGTTGCGATCGAGATGGACAGGTCCTTACATTATAAAAACTATTTTTCCACATGGGGCGGTTGAGATTGAGAATCCACGGGATTGTAGAATTTTTAAGGTAAATGGACACAGACTTAAACCTTTTCTTGAGAATTTTGCAGATGAAGAAGACTCCTTTTTCTTGGGGGAGCCTTCTTATGACTGAACATGAAGGCAAAGGTATGTGTATATTAGTTAGGATTATTTTTCTAGTTTTGTAGGTTTCATTTTCTGGATATCAACAGCTCAAGGTATTCCTCTTCTCTCCAATGTTATTTTCTCTACTGTCTTTCATTATAATTTTCTTGTATCTATTACATTGAGGACAATGCAATGTTTAAGTTGGGGGGAGGGAACTATTTTGCAAAAAAAAAAAAAATTGTTTTTGCATTCTTTTTAGCAAATGCACATGTATTTTCATATTGAGTTTGTGCAACTATTAAGGCAAGGAATATATGCGTACTATGACTGATTAGAGACCTATTATTAGATCCCCGCACACGTATTTAATGATTATAGGAAGGCCTCAGGAGTTCACATTTGTTTAATGCATTTTTTATTAAGCTATATCTGTAAAAGAAGTACGAGTATCCTTGTCCGTACTATAAGGTTCTTGATTTGGTTTTCACATAAAGATCGAGGTTGAATATCCCGGCTAGATCATCTAAGTGCCTTATGTTCCGATCTTGGTTGACCTATAGTCACGATGCAGTCACATTATATGGTTCAGTTTACCTACTCTTTTTATATCCATTTGAAGAAAAAAAAAAAAGATGACAAGTCTGACCTCGTGGCGTAGTCTGGTTCGAGTAATTAAGTCTGAGGGGTGTTTCACCTAATGCCTTGAGCCAACTGGATCAGGAGCCATTGGCCGAAAACTCGCTACATGTACCTTACTAGAGCCTAAGGGGGTTGGACTATTGTAATCATCATATTTGTTTAAAAATAAAAATAAGCGTGAATAAGATTGGTTGGACTGAACCCAGTGACATGTGGTAATGGCTGGTTTGACTCCATTAATTTGGAACTCTGTGTACTTTGGATATTTAGCTAGGCTTGATAGCTCCTTCTTTATATGCGAACCATTCTTGACAAAATTTAGACAACATGAGATATTCTAAAAATTTGATGGATCAGGCTCCAATAAACTGTAATAAACACCTGTGAACTTGAGTAGTACACCTAAAAGTCAAGCGGTACCATGTTGTGGTGGAGGTATTAGTGCTCTAAGAAAGTCATCTGTTTATGCATACTACACTTTAGTATTACCCTTGCTTTGATAGTTGCCATGCTTGAGAAAAATATATATCACGTGTGCATTAACTTAAATTTCATTATATATCATTTTATGAATGATGTTTGTGGGTAACATCACTGCAAACCCTCACGAGACAACACTCGTCCACTAGGGTAACCTAGGGGTTTAACGGCTTGTTGCACGTGCTAAGTGCAATCGTGATGCCCTACGTAAGTGGGTACATATCTTAGTTTTATGTCTTTAACTTTAATAAAAAGTCAAAAGATTGACCAATACTTTTTGTACTCTCATATTATTATTTGCTCGTTAATTGCTAGAGACTAGCAATAAGCTAGTTGGGGGGTGTGATGAGAGCACAAAAGTGCGATCTACATGCAGCTTAAATTAATATTATTTCCAACAAATAATGATAAAAGAGCTGCATTAATTTCATATTTTTTATTTGGTACAGATCAGAGTTTAAATGCGCATTGGGTCTATAAAGATGCATCGCCGCAGGTCAATAGCTGAGCACATAGGGTCAGCCCCATTTGCATACCAGAAGGAGCATCAGCAGACCAAATCTAGTCTAATGGAACAGCAACCAAAGGAGTTAGATTCATTATCCGGGAGGATCCAACGGTCCGTGCAGCTCATAGTAGCATGCCTACCATCCCACACATCCATCTATTCTTCATCATCCCAGCTTTCAGATTAGGCGTGCTACAACTCCCTTCCACTTTTATCCTTCAATTTCCGGATTAGGAATCAACCCCCCAGCATCCCGTCTCCACCGTGTCACGCATCTCCCACATCCAACTTTCCAAAATCCTCCCAGCATTCGTGTGCAGCCTATCATCCCGCGATCATCTCCCACGCAGCCATCCGCCTCCTCCACTGATTCTTCCATGATCCTAGCTCCCGTATCCAGCGCCCTAGCCCCATCCACGGCGTCCGATCCTCTTCTCCCAAGCATCCGCCTCCTCCACAGCGGTCCACGATCACCTCCGGCATCCGTCCGCGTCCGCGATCAGCACCTCCCAGCCGTTCAATCCGCATCTCGGCAACCTCCCAGCAGTCCGCGATCAGCCCCGATCCCATGAAGCGCCGCAGCAGCCAAGATCACCTCCCAGCCGTCCGCCTCCTCCATCGCGTCCGTTCTAGGCACCGGATCCGGCCGAGATCAGCTCCTCCAACGCTTCAGCCTCACGCGCCCAAGATCCAGCCGTTTGCCTCTAAAGCATTGATCTCCAGCGCATTCCGAAGATCCTTGGAGGGAGAGATTATAAAAGGCTCGGATCGGAGGAAGAACGGGGGAGCTCTCATCGACGAAAACAGAGGAGCCGGCCCCTTGGTTTCAAACGAAAAAAAAAGAGAGAAAGGGAAACAGGGGATGCCCTGTTTTCGAAAATAAAAAGAAGAAAAAAAAAATAGAGAGAGAGAAAAGGGAGGGATGTTGATGTTTGTAATGTCTTGCTAAATCCTTTAGCAAAGGGTGATGGATGAATCCTTGTCATGTTGCTTTCATCAAGTACACTCTGAACTTTAAATCTAATTGTTTTATATCCATTTGTATGTTTTGGGTTCTTGCATATTTATTTATTTGATAGATCTTGCATGGTTTATATATATTGATGCATGAATTATTTCGATGCTTGATTTGTCGTAGACGTAACCGGTACGATAAATACTTGGATGTTTAATTCATGTTTTCAGATTGTATACTTCATGATTAGAACTATTTTATCATATTAATCCTTAATCAAGAATCGCCGAGTTTATTTATTGAAAGTAATATTGTCAAGGAGGATTCCGGATCCCTAGCCATCTCTATATTCTTGAACGTTGTTTAATCACATATTATTCTTTGCTTTTCATTTCTATAAATCAACTAAAAAAAATTACATCTAAAAGTTACGCTAATAATCCATAGATCGTTCCCTGAGGATTCGACCTCGGACTTCCGAGTTATATTACTTGTATGACTCTCCTATACTTGAAAGAACAGTTTTATTTTATGCATCAGCGTACTCCCAGGGGATCCATCACCGGTGAGAGGGTCTATATGAAGAAGCTATCGGCAAAGAGAAGGGGGGAGGAGGGTGAGAAGAACCAAGGAACAGAGCATGCTCTATTATGGCGCTGAGAAGAATAAAAAAAAAGAGGGATGCTGTGAGCGGATGAGTTAGAGAAAGGAAAAAAAAAGAGAAAAAGAAGGAAGGACATGAGACGGATGGCGTGGAGCATCTCAGCAAGCCGATCAAAGTCGCCGAGCATCATGAGCAGCTAAACCTCGGTTTAGGGGTTTGATGAAGCCATAAAGGAGTATTCGTTTTATTTTTATTGATTTGAGTTTGTATTGTAACAGTGTTGCATGATGAAGAATTTATCAATTGATCTTTATGATTTATCCAATTTATGTGAATCATTTATCTTGCATAAAATATTCTATATAGATTGATCTATTTCATCGAATCCAACACCTGTGGTTTGGAGGAGATATTCATGTGACATCGATTTCATGTTTAATGATTTAATGATCAGATGCATCATGCTAGGTTAGACAGGTCATGCTTATCGTTAGAGTAGATGGTTTGTGCTAGACTTAGATGATTCATGCTGGGAATTAATTATAATTTTCTTTTATGATTGCTTTGGCTTGTAGTCAGAAGCAATCAAGTCTTAAATACAACTCAATCATTGAAAGCGTCACGAATATAAATATATCGGTGGATTCTAGCCCTAAACACCTTCCTCCATAGATAATTCATACTATTACATCCATATTAATTCTTAGTTTTTATCATTTACTCTAGCTTATACCCTTTGAAGTAACTATTCAATTAGGAAAAAATAACTTGTCTCCAATCCCTGTGGACCGACACCCGTAATCACTATCCTACGGGATACGTGCTATTGCGTGGTTTATTTTTAAAATTGAAATAACCGATCAATTTTTGGCGCCGTTGCCGGAGATTGCTGACATAGTTATTTTTCCTAACATTAAAAAAAATTTAATTAATTAAAAACAAACTTTCAAAATATATATATATATCTAAAATAAAATTAAAAAAAATATTTTCTATTATTGTATTTTTTATCTCCTTTTTCTCTTCTACTAATTTTTTTTTAATTATTTTTCTTTTGGTCTTATTTGATCATGAATCGAAGAGGAGATCTGGGCTATCAAAAAGGAATGCTTTAGAGGTTTGCTTAAAAAAAATTTTATTGCTGGGGAAATTCCCTTTGGCAACCTCTAAACCTTTCTTATTTAAATTAATTATTAGCTTGAAATTTTGTGGTGATTGTTTGATTTTAATTTCAGCAAAAGTGTGAATGCATGCTTGATACACATACACAAATTAATCCGCACATAGTAAGGGCAATCACCCCAATAAGATAAGAGCCGGATTTCATCACCGGACTCTTGCCCAACTTAGGTGAACTCAATCTCACATAGTGTCACTTTAATTAAAATCAATTAGACGTTGGCTCCTAGGGACATTCGAGCTCAATAGGACGAAGATCACCAAAAGTTGCACCAATTTCACTCTGTGGCTTAGTTGATGTCTAGGCAAGCTTTGTCCCTATAAGGAAGACAATTCATCTGTTCGAGGCAAGTGGGTTTTAAGTGGGACCTTTGCGAACGCATCGTGACCCCTCCACTTACCTGGGAGCTTACCTAGTCAACTCGGTTCATTAGACCGGATTGGAGGCTTAGGTGCCCTCTTCAAACCAGTTAGGAACTGTCTAGTGATTTTAGGACAAATACAAGGATTTATGTGTTTTTCTTTTATTGCATGCTTGATTGATCAAGTACTAGTGTATGCAAGGGAGTCGTTCTAGAGTACGTGACCTATTACCTTTTGACCATGAAATAGAACGGACCCTTAGAAATATTCGAGTTGAGATCAGAACCTTAGAATCATTCCCACCCCTTGAGATGGCTGAAGAACAACCCAAACTCCTGAGGGAGTACTTTACTCCCACCATTTACACTTCCCCATCTTGCATTCGATTACCTGAAGTAGCAGCTGTACAATACGAAATAAAGTCTAGTGTGATCCAAATGCTCCCGTCTTTTTATGGGCTCACCAACGAAGAACCATATAAACACCTAGATGAATTCCTTGAGATTTGCACCACTGTCAAGATTCAGAACTTCACTGATGATGCTCTGAAACTTAGATTATTCCCTTTCTCCCTTAAAGATAGAGCCAAACAATGGCTGAATTCTTTAGAAGCTAACTCGATTCGTTTTTAGGATCAAATGGAACAAGAATTTCTTAAAAAATACTTTCCCATAGGAAGAACGAACCAGTTTAGACGTGCCATTACAAGCTTCTCCCAAACTGAGGGGGAAGAATTTCATGAAACTTGGGAGAGATTTTGGGACCTAATCCATAAATGCCCTCATCATCAAATACCTAAGTGGCAGCTAGTACAATGTTTTTATGATGGATTGACTGAACGAAACCGTCAGATGATCGATGCTGCATGCGGGGGGACTTTCATGCTTCAAAATGAGCATGAAGCATGGCAATTATTTGAAAATCTTAATGAAAACTCCCTCCACCATGCTTCCTGTTCTCGTCAAATACCTCCGAGTTCTCAAAGAAAAGGGACCATTTGTAAAATAAGTCATTCTATGGACCGTCTAGCAAGGTAGATGCATTGTCCCATAAGATCGACCAACTGATGATAGGAGGACATGTCGTTAGCTCTTCCCAAGCACAAGTGTGTGCTATCTGTTCTAGCCCATCGCATCCTATTCATGAGTGCCCCTCAGCGCCCCAATTCTCCGAATTCGTGCAAGAACACATCAATGCTGCCCAAACACAGCCCAGACCAGGTAATGATCCATTTTTCAATACATATAACCCGGGATGGCGGAATCATCCAAATTTTTCTTGGAGGTAGCAAGCTTCAAATAATACCCAACCCTACTTCCAAAATTTTCAAAATCCTCAGAATTTTCATCTCTACCGTTCCTCAACTCAATTTCAACACCCTCCTCCTCCAACCCAAAGAAATACAGCCTTTGAGGAGAAGGTGTTGACTGCCCTTCAAGGTTTGGAGGCAAACACACAACTATTGCACTCTCACACGCAATCAATTGCTAAGCTAGAATCCCAAATGGGTCAACTAGCCAATGCATTAAACAAGCGAGAGGAAGGTAAGCTTCCAAGTCAACCAATGAGTAATCCTAGGGGACAATACGTGGCTCAAGAAACTCGACTAAATCATGAGCAAGCCAATGCTTTGACTACCCTAAGGAGTGGACGTATAATAGATAATAAGGTTGGAGAGGGTAACAATAAGGAAGGTGAAGAAGAGGAGAGGAATATATCACATGAAAACCCAAAACCTTCTTCAGCTAGTCCACCATCTGCCACAACCCACATTCCAAAGGCTCCATTCCCTGAAGCACTTAATGCACCCTCTCCCTTTGGCAAGAAGGAAACTTCATTAGAAGAGATGATGGAGGTCTTCAAACAAGTTAAAATCAACCTCCCACTCCTTGATGCCATCAAACAAGTTCCCTCCTATGCCAAATTTCTCAAAGACCTTTGCACCCAAAAGCGAAAATCTAGGACTTATGTGCCTAAAAAGGTCCTCCTAACTGAACAGGTAAGTTCCATTCTCCAACACAACACCCCTCCAAAATTCAAAGATCCTGGTGCTCCCACTATTTCTTGTGTCATAGGAAATAACTCCATCGACCGAGCACTTTTAGATCTAGGGGCAAGTGTGAATCTTCTACCCTATTCAGTCTATGAAAATTTAGGTTAGGTGAATTAAAACCTACCTCGGTGTCCTTACAATTGGCTGATCGATCTGTGAAGATACCACGGGGGATGATTGAAGATGTTCTTGTTAAGGTAGACAAATTCTATTTTCCAGTAGATTTTATCATCCTTAATATGGAACATGTGCCCAACCTAAAAAAACAAATCCCTGTGATTCTTGGTCGTCCCTTTTTAGCGACAGCCAATGCATGTATTAACTGTAGAACTGGGGCAATGGATATATCATTTGGGAACATGAAAATTAAGTTGAATGTGTTTCATGCCGCTGACCAACATGTGAGAAAAGACGAGTGTTGCCTAATTGACGAAATGGATGATCTTGTAGAGAACGCCCTTCCCTATATCTTAGCAAATGATCCCTTAGAGGCATGTTTGGCCCATTTTGACATTGACAACTTTGATATAGACAAGGCCGTAGAAGAAGTTAACATCTTACTCGACAATCAATCTCCCATGAGTTCCCTTCCTTGGATGATCTGACCTGAACCTCTTCCTGTTGCCCAAGGTGACAAGCCAAGAGGGGGGTTGAATTGGTTTCTTTTAATTTTAACTATCTTACTTGTGTTAAATGATGTGTTAGTAAACTTAAACAAATCACAATGCAAACAACAAGAAGTATAGTGGTTCGGTGCTCTCCTTAGCACCTACATCCACTCCCCAAGCGACTCCTTGGAAATTCACTATAATCCCGCGGATTACAGTTGGATTGTTTTCCGGGCTCACAATCCAAAAACCTTTACACTTTGATTTTCCGGATTCACCAAAAACCTATGTTGGTTTTACGGGCTCACCAACGAACCTATGTTGGTTTTTCGGGCTCACCAACGAACCTTTACAATTGGTTTTACGGGTTCACCAATCAACCTATTCCGTTGGTTTTTGCGGGCTAACCAACCAACCTTTACAAGTAGTTTAACAAATAAAGGAAGAAGATTTAAACTCCTAAAAGAGCAAATAAAACAATATAATCTACAAAGAAGAGTTTAGAAAGTATTTATCGCTTGTAGTGACTTCTCTCTTCTTTGTCAAGGATGCTTCACTCTTCAAGGGAGGATGGAGCTCTTGATGACTCTTTGAATCTGCTCAACCCCTTTCTTTGATTCTTGAATGAAGCACTTGGATGAAGAAGATTAGGGCACTTTCTCTTTCTTGTATACTCTTTGATATTCTTTGGAAAGGATGTTCTATCTGATGAATAGTGCCCCTTTAAATAGTTTCCTACCTCCATTGGACAAGCCTCAATGGTTAGAATTCAAAAACTAGCCGTTACTCACTGTTGGAAGGATAAAAAGTACATCTGCAGAACTAGCCGTTATGCTTCTGCCCGTGTTTAGGTCGGCTCAACCTGTCCTTGGGTCGACCCAACTTTCACTTGGGTCGACTCAAACATTCCTTGGGTCGACCCTCTCAGAATCCACAGAAACTTGAAATTCAGCCTTCCTTCACTTGGGTCGACCCAACTTTTCTTTGGGTCGACTCAAGGTTCAGTTGGGTCGACTCAACTTCTTCTTGGGTCGACCCTAACAGGGTTTCCAGAGAACCTTTTCTGTCTTCTGTTCTATCTTGCCTTTGGGTCGACCCCCTCAGGGTTTGGGTCGACTTAAGCTTGGGTCGACTCAACTATATCTTGGGTCGACCCTCTCAGTAAATCCAGAGAACCATTTTCTGTCTTCTGTTTGAGGATCTTGATGTTTGGGTCGACTCATGCTTTCCTTGGGTCGACCCAACTCACTGTTCATTTATGCCATTTTTGCAGAAGTGTGCTAAATGCTTTCTTGATGTGCCGGGGTCGACCCAATCATCCTTTGGGTCGACTCAATCCACACTTTGCTGCATCTCAAAGTTAGATTCATTCAAATAAACAATGAAATGTATCTATATCAATTTATCCAAATATACTGAGAGTAATAGACTTACAAATGAAGTATCGATTTAACTTATAACATACTCTAGATAATTGCTTGTTAATCATCAAAATAACACTATCATCCTCAATCTCCCCCTTTTTGATGATTACAAAATAAAGAGTATGAACCTTTTGATACTTATTTTAAAATCAGTTTTTGAAAGGGCTTAACTTGCTGAATTTCAGCTTTTCATATATAAGAGTGAAGTCTCCCCCTATATCATTCAAGTGTTGCCAATTTGACTTTTTGAATTGCTCCCCCTTTCATTTATAATTCATTAAAGATGAAACTCCAAAAATTTGAGATAAAACATGAGTTTCAGGTTATGTATCGAGGTGTGAAAGATGCGTGCCAAATTCTGAAATTCTATGTGCCAAATTCTGAAATTTGATAGAAATTTTTGACTTGATCATTTTCATTGTTGCAAATTGCTCCCCCTTGGATGCATATGCTTTCCTATATGATTTTCAAGTTGTTTTACAAGTTATTTCGTTATTTCTCCTTCTTTCTTTACTTCTCTTATCACTCTGTCTTTACTTCTCCCCCTATTACATTACTCTTTCTTTACTTCTCCCCTTTTTGTTATCATCAAATAGATGCATGGGAAAAGACACAATAAATAACAAACATTCAAACTTCATTGATCAAAATAGGAACATTTTAGTACATTCATGCCCAAAAACAAAAACAAATACAATGTTCCTTAATCAAAGTTTAAAGATACATGATAAAAGCAAAATACATATGAGAACTAGATATCTAGCCTAGGCTCTAAACAGAAATGCTAATATCAGCCTAGGGAGTATCTAATGGCTGGGATCTAGTCCTCATCCTCCTAGTGTATGTGGCGAGGGGAGGTCGAGCCTGGTGAGACTGTGTCTGGCGTGGAGCACGACGAGCTGGATGACTTTGTGCTGATATCTCTGACTCAGCAGCCTGTGGCACAGATGGTCCATGGGTCTCTCTCTCTCTCCGGAGTGCTCCTATCTGCTGCCTCAGATCACTGATCTCCGCAGTCATGATGTCCAGTTGGCTCGTCAGCCCATCAGTGACAGTCCTCGCCTGAGCTGACATAATATCCAATCTGCTCGTCAGCCCGTCAGTGATGGTCCTGGCCTGAGCTGTCATAATCTCAGTCATCCTACTCCAGAACTCATCTGTATCTCTCGGAGGAGCAGATGACGATGGTCCAGCCTCGGAAGGTACAGTAGGATGATCCATATGCTCCTCATCCTCAGGGATAGGGTCTCCAATATCTGGTGCATCATTCTCTGCCTCACCCTGAATCCCTGCTCCAGTATGAATCCACTGCCCGTTCACTTTCTCATAACCCATACATATAAGTGTCCGTGCAGTGTATGTGTCAGTATGAAGCAGATGCCTGGATACCTCCCCCTCGACAGATATGCCGTGCTGTCGAAAAAACCAAAGTGAGTATCTGATAAGTGCTAAATAATGCATAAATTAATATCTTATTCATAGCACTTATCATTATTTTAATTCACATATTTTTGTAAATTCAACTAAAAATTGAATTATCTTCATCATTGCATTATTAAAAATAATTCAATTTTTGCTTGATTATATTGGTCCATCTAATGTATGCAGGTCAAATCAAATTCATCTGGGATGACCCCTGAACCCGAATGACACGCACCCCGTGAATCAGATCTTCTCAATTTCCTCTTCAACACATGGCTATCCCTAGTTCACGTTCTTCTCCCATGCTCCATGTACCACAACTCCAACCGCAAGTTATTTCAACCATTTATCTCGCACCCACGTCATCCTTCCCAGCAAAACAATATCATTCCCAGATTTCTTCCAACTCCATCCGCAAATCCCTCCTTAGCTTCATCTTCCCGAATCTCCCAACGTCCCAGCAACCACCCTCTTCTTCCGAACCAGCCCAACTTCCCTCGGAATCACATCCACATTGATCACCTTCCAATTCTTCCGCTAGATCCCACATCCACCGTTCCCAAGCTTCATCCCAACGGCATCATCACCCTCCTCTTCGCCTGTAGGATAAACTCAAATCCCAACAGCTTCCGGATCACTTCACAACAATTCCCAAGCATCCATCCGTTCCAGCTTCTCTGATCCGCAATCCAAGTTTAAACTCCTAACTCACCTCCCCATCCCATGAGCATCAAAGGATCACTTCCAAACCAAGTTTCCTCCCGTATCCAATGAGCAAAACCAATCCTTCGTCCACGGATTTCTCCCAGCACCCTCTCCCCAGTTCTACGTGTCTCTTATCTTTCGGATAAGAACCAACCAACCTCCGAATCCCCTGTTCTGCATCCAAGCCAAAGGAAATCAAATACTCAAACACCAGCCGAATCCAGATCCTCTTGTTTCGGATCATCTCCCAGCCTATCAATGGATGAGTCCACGCGTTCTTCCCAGCTCTACAACAACCATCCCGAGCTTCACGGCAACCAAATGAATCTCCCCTGTTTCGGAAACAGAACAGGCCAATCTTCCCTTTGCGATTAACCTTCCAACCGTTCCAAGTACCTGAATGCATTCTTATCCACAGAATAATCTCAGCATCCCTTGCATCTTGGTCCACATTCTCGCCATCCCCTGCAGTCGAAGATTAAGCAACCTCCCATGGATCACGGATCATCAACCTCTTCCCAACGGCGGAGCAGTTCAATCAACCTTATCCTCCCATTCAGGTGAAGCTATAAAAGGAGGAGTCTTCTCTTCTTCGGATCATCTCTCCTCAGAGGCCAAATTCCCCACCGGGAGGGGTTCCACAAATCTCACCACAGTTCTTCTCAAGGTGACTTCCCACGGGAAGAAGAGGAAACAGGGGAGGGAGTGAGCCGAATCCCATGAGAGAATAAAAAAATGAGAGAAAGGAAAGAGAGAGAAGATTTCTTGGTTATTTTGGGAATAACTTCCCCTAAGAGCTAAGAAGGAGCCGTTCTCAAGGGAATCGCAAGAGGGAGAGATGGGAGCCCGCTGCTGTGCTGCTGCTGCCGTCTCCAACTCCATGCAGGGCTGATCTTCTCTCTAGGGCCGGATGCAGCCCTAACAAAGGGCCAAGGGTTTTGTATTTTTGATTTATGTTCTTGGAATTGTATAAACTTCTTTGATCTTAATGAATATTTCTTTAATTCCATATTTGAATTCTGTGATTTTAAATATGATGTTTATACAATTGCTCTTCATGATCACTAAGTAAATATAAGATAGTCCATGCTAAAGGAAGATGCGATGTGCTGCCACCTTAGATTAGGATAGACATTTCATGATAACTAAAGATGGATTATGCCTAAACTACTTTTGTGAATTTTTATTTAAATGCTTATTAGGCTTGTAGCCAATTTGCATGTTTATCCAAGAATAAATTGAAATATAAATAACCCTTGTTTCGATGTTAGTGGTGAATTCCTTGCCCTAGGTTCTCCCAAATTGATATCATTTTAATTGCATTTTTTATTCAATTGCTTAGTTTAATAGTCTTCAAAAATTCTCTTCCTTTCAAATATTTTTATTTTTAAGAAAAATAACTATACCCCAATCCCTGTGGATCGATATCCGTAATCACTATCCTACTAGATACGTGCTATTGCGTGGTCTTTAAAGTTGACTATCAATTTTTGGCGTCGTTGCCGGGGATTGCTAGCATAGTTGTTTTTCTTCCAAAAAAAAAACTTTCAAAAATATATATATATATATAAAATAAAATAAAAATCTTTTCTATTTTTGTTACTTTTCTTATCTCATTTCTCTCTCTTGCTAATTTTTGATTTTTCTTGATCAGGAATCGAAAAGAAAATCTGGGACGATCAAAAAGGGAACTGCTGGAAAAGGAATGCTGTTGAGGTTTGCCTAAATTTTTTTTCAAAATTGCTGGGGAAATTTCCTTTGGTAACATCTAAACCTTTCTTATTTAAATTTCCTTGTGTGGTGATTGTTTGATTTCAAATTCAGCAAAAGTGTGAATGCATGCTTGATACACATACACTAATTAATCCGCACATAGTAAGGGCAATCACCCCAACAAGATAAGAACTGGATTTCATCACCAGATTCTTGCCCAAATTAGGTGAATCAATTCTCACATAGCTATCACATTAATTAAAATCAATTAGACATTGGCCCCTAGGGACATTCGAGCTCAATAGGACGAAGATCACCGAAAGTTGCACCAATTTCGCTCTGTGGCTCAGTTGATGTCTAGGCAAGCTTTGTCCCTTTAAGGGAGACAGTTCATCTGTTCGAGGCAAGTGGTTTTTAAGTGAGACCTTTGCAATGCATCGTGACCCCCCCACTTACCTGGGAGCTTACCTGGTCAGCTCAGTCATTAGACCGGATTGGAGGCTTAGGTGCCCTCTTCAAACCAGTTAGGAGCTGTCTAGTGATTTTAGGGTGAACATAAGGAATTGTGTTTTTCTTTTTAGTGCATGCTTGACTGTACTGATCAAAGGAGTCTTAGTGTATGCTAGGGTGTCGTTCGAAATCTTCCGAATTAGTACCTTTTGACCCTGAAATAGAGCGTTCTATTAGGACCCTTCGAGCCGAAATCCGGACCTATAGAACCATAGGATCCACACCACTTGTCGAGATGGCTGAAGAGCAACCCAAACTGTTAAAGGAGTACTTCACTCCTTCCATTTATACCTCTCCATCTTGTATCCGACTACCTGATACCACTGCTGCTATGCAATTTGAAATTAAGTCTAGTGTCATCCAAATGCTTCCCTCTTTTTATGGACTCAATAATGAAGACCCATACAAACATTTAGATGAGTTCCTTGAGATTTGTACCACTGTCAAAATTCAGAACTTCACTGATGATGCTCTGAAACTTAGGCTATTTCCTTTTTCCCTTAAGGATAGAGCTAAACAATGGCTCCATTCATTAGAAGCCAATTCCATTCTTTCATGGGCTCAAATGCAACATGAATTCTAAAGAAATATTTTCCCATAGGAAGAACAAACCAATTTAGGCGTGCTATCACGAGCTTCTCCCAATCTGATGGGGAAGAATTCCATGAAACTTGGGAAAAATTTAGAGATTTACTCCGAAAATGCCCGCATCATCAAATACCCAAATGGCAATTAGTGCAATGTTTCTATGACGGATTGTCTGAACGAAACCGTCAGATGGTTGATGCTTCTTGTGGGGGTACCTTCATGCTTAAAAGTGAACATGAGGCATGGCAATTGTTTGAGAACCTTAATGAAAATTTCCTCCACCATGCCTCCTCCGCTCGTCAAGCACCCCCGAGTTCTCAAAGAAAAGGAACCATATATGAAGTTAGCCAGTCCATAGGTCTATCTGACAAAGTAGATGCACTATCCCGCAAGTTGGACCAGCTAATGTCTAGAGAACAATTTCCAAACTTTCCCCAAGCACAAGTTTGTGCTCTTTGTTCTAGCCCGACTCACCCTATTCATGAATGCCCTTCGGCAGCTCAATTCCCTGAATTTGTGCAAGAACAAGTAAATACTGTCCAAACGCAATCCCGATCGGGTAATGACCCATTTTCCAATACTTATAACCTGGGGTGGCGCAACCATCCAAACTTCTCTTGGAAGCAGCAGACTTCCAATACTTTCCAACCTTATTCCCATAACTTTCAACCATTCCAGAATGTTCACCCAAACCGCCCTCCTACTCACTATTCACAATTTCAACATATCCCTCCTCCAGCACCCCAAAGAGATATGGCTTTTGAGCAAAAGGTTTTAACTGCTCTTCAAGGACTCGAAGCCAATTCACAATTGTTGCACTCCCATACCCAGTCTATTGCTAAATTAGAAACCCAGCTAGGGCAGTTAGCGAGTGCACTAAATAAAAGAGAGGAAGGCAAGCTTCCAAGCCAACCAGTGAGTAACCCGAGAGGGCAATACATGGCTCAAGAGACTCAACCGAATGATGTTCACCATGAACAAGCCAATGCCATGACCACCTTAAGAAGCGGACGCATAGTAGATAATAAGGTTGGAGAAAAAGAACATAAAGAAAATGAAGATAAGAATATGACTGTGCCTAAAGAGAACGCGAACTCGTCTGTGTCGTCATCTAGTCCAGTATCGACCACACCGTTTACACTGAAGGCTCCTTTCCCCCAGTGTCTGAATACACCTTCTGCCTTTGGCAAGAAAGGAACTTCGTTGAAGAAATAATGGAGGTATTCAAACAAGTCAAAATCAACCTCCCTCTCCTTGATGCTATAAAACAAGTTCCATCTTATGCCAAATTTCTTAAAGACCTTTGTACACAGAAATGAAAATCTAGGACACATGTGCCTAAAAAGGTCTTCCTGACTGAACAAGTGAGCTCCATCCTTCAGCACAAAACCCCTCCTAAGTTCAAAGATCCTGGTGCCCCTACCATCTCTTGTGTGGTGGGAGACAATCCTATTGATCGAGCATTATTAGATCTAGGGGCGAGTGTTAACCTCCTTCCTTATTCAGTCTACGAAAAGTTCGGATTAGGTGAATTGAAGCCTACCTCGGTGTCCCTACAGTTGGCTGATCGATCTGTTAAAATACCACGAGGAACAATTGAAGATGTCCTAGTCAAGGTCGACAAATTTTATTTTCCAGTCGATTTCATCGTCCTTGATATGGAACCTGTGCCCAATCTCAAGAAACAGATCCCCATGATTCTTGGTCGTCCCTTTCTAGCTACAGCCAATGCATGTATTAACTGTAGAACGGGGGTGATGGATATATCCTTTGGGAACATGAAAGTCAAACTGAATGTATTCCACGCCTCCGATCAACCTGCAAGGGAAGATGAGTGTTTTCTAGTAGACAAAATGGACGATCTTGTAGAAGAAGCCCTTCCCTATATTCTGGCAGATGATCCTCTGGAAGCATGTCTAGCCCATTTTGACATTGATAATCTTGATTTAAACAATGCCATAAAAGAAGTCAATGTCCTACTTGACAATCCGTCTCTCACAAATTCTCATCCTTGGCATGTCCGATATGAACCTCTTCCTACTCTTTCTAGTACACTACAGTGCCCCTCCATCGAGTCCCCTCCCAAACTTGAGTTAAAGCCACTTCCGATAATCCTTAAGTATGCTTTTCTAGGACCCGAAGATACCCTACCTGTAATCATCGCAGCTGACCTATCTGACAAACAGGAGAGTCAACTTTTGAGTGTACTCGGAGAACACAAACATGCAATTGGATGGTCTGTAACTGATCTAAAGGGGATTGACCCATCTATTTGCATGCATCGCATTCACCTAGAAGAAAATGCAAAACCTACCCGTGAAATGCAAAGGAGACTTAACCCTAACATGAAAGAGGTGGTCAAGAAAGAAGTAGTAAAGTTGCTAGATGCTGGAATCATTTATCCTATCTCTAATAGCAACTGGGTGAGTCCGACTCAAGTAGTACCAAAGAAGTCGAGCATTACTGCGGTTGAAAATGCAGAAGGAGAATTAATGCCTACACGCACGACCACTAGCTGGCGTGTTTGCATTGACTATAGAAAGCTTAACTCCATGACTAGGAAGGATCATTTTTCTTTGCCATTTATTGACCAAATATTGGAAAGATTAGCCGGTCAGAGTTTCTATTGTTTCTTAGATGGTTATTCTGGATATAACCAAGTGGCCGTGTATCCTGATGATCAAGAGAAAATCACTTTCACATGTCCATTCGGAACATTTGCATATAGAAGAATGCCATTTGGACTATGCAATGCACCTGCGACATTTCAACGATGCATGATGGCAATTTTTTCCGACATGGTAGAAAAATTTCTGGAAGTATTCATGGATGATTTTTCAGTTTTTGGCCTCTCATTCGATGATTGTCTCAGTAATTTAGCCCTGGTTCTGAAAAGATGTAAGGAAACCAATCTAGTGCTAAGTTGGGAAAAGAGCCATTTTATGGTTCAGGAGGGAATAGTTTTGGGACACATTGTGTCCAAAAGAGGGATTGAAGTAGATAAAGCTAAAGTTGATCTTATTTCTAATCTTCCTCCACCCAAATCTGTGAAACAAATTCGTTCTTTTCTTGGCCATGCTGGATTTTACCGTCGCTTCATTAAAGACTTTAGCAAAATCTCGAGGCCCTTGTGCAATCTCCTTGCCAAGGATACACCCTTTGTTTTTGATGAAGCATGTAAAGAGGCCTTTGAAAAACTCCGATCTAAGTTGTCTACAGCACCCATCATACAACCTCCCAATTGGACCCTTCCATTCGAACTTATGTGTGATGCTTCTGACTATGCCATTGGGGCAGTTTTAGGACAACGAGTAGAAAAGCTACCTCACGTCATCTACTATGCTAGTAAAACACTCTCAGATGCACAATTGAATTATACCACTACTGAGAAAGAATTACTAGCTGTAGTATTTGCCCTGGATAAGTTTCGGTCCTATCTCTTAGGGTCCAAGGTTATTGTGTTCACTGATCATTCTGCTCTTCGGTACCTCCTTTCAAAGAAAGACACCAAGCCTCGCCTAATTCGATGGATCCTATTGTTACAGGAATTCAATCTAGAAATTCGTGATAAGAAAGGCACCACAAACGTTGTAGCAGACCATTTGTCTAGGATCGTTCTCGAACCTCCTCATAACATTTCACCACTTCATGACTCCTTTCCCGATGAACAATTGTTTGAGGTACAACAAATGAAAACACCTTGGTTCGCTAACATAGTGAACTATCTTGCCATAGGACCAATTTCCGATCACTGGTCCAAGCAAGACAAGGATCGATTCTTTTCGCAAGTTAAGTTCTACTTTTGGGATGATCCTGATCTATTTAAGTACTGCCCAGATCAAGTAATCCGTCGATGTGTACCGGAATTTGAATTTCAGAGTATTCTTAATTTTTGTCATACCCAAGCCTGCGGAGGACATTTTGGTGGTAGAAAAACTGCAGCTAAAGTCTTACAGAGTGGATTTTATTGGCCTTCCTTGTTTAAGGATGCTCACAAATTTTGCCAAACTTGTGAGCGATGCCAGCGAATGGGTACAATCACCCGTAGAAATATGATGCCACTTAACCCCATTTTAATTATAGAAATTTTTGATGTATGGGGTATTGACTTCATGGGCCCTTTCCCGCGTTCTTTTGGTTTTGAGTACATTCTTGTCGGGGTTGACTATGTTTCAAAGTGGGTAGAAGCAGTTGCCATTAGGAGTAACGATCACAAGGTTGTGGTTAAGTTCTTACAAACAAACATATTTAGTCGCTTTGGCGTACCCCGAGCTATCATTAGTGATGGGGGATCACATTTCTGCAATCGATCTTTTGAAGCTTTGATTCGCAAATATTCAATCACCCACAAGTTGCCACCCCGTACCATCCTCAAACAAGCGGACAAGTTGAAGTTTCTAATAGGGAGATAAAACACATCTTAGAGAAAACAATACGCCCTGATAGGAAGGATTGGTCTCAAAGATTAAATGATTCTCTCTGGGCTTATCATACTGCCTATAAGACTCCTATTGGCATGTCTCCTTATCAACTAATTTTTGGAAAAGCTTGCCACTTACCCGTAGAACTCGAGCATAGAGCTTTTTGGGCCATTAAAAAGTTTAACTTTGATATGGCTGCAGCTGGTTCTAACCGAAAACTTCAACTTAATGAGCTTGAAGAGTTACGCAATGAAGCGTATGAAAATGACAAAATATACAAGGCAAGGACTAAGGCTTTTCATGACAAATACATTAACCGCAAGTCTTTCGAGCCTAATCAAAAGGTTTGGTTATTCAATTCTAAATTGCGTCTCTTTCCTGGTAAACTTCGCTCTAGGTGGGATGGTCCCTTCTTAGTTAAGAAAGTTTTTTCTCATGGGGCAATAGAAATTCAAAACCTCAGTGATGGTCGTATCCTAAACGTCAATGGTCAAAGATTGAAACCTTATATAGAATGTGTTGCAGACGGACAGTTGATTGAATCCCTTGATTTAATGGATCCTATTTATCGGGATGAATAAGGATGTACTGTGTCTGGCTGAAGACATTAAACTTAGCGCTTGTTGGGAGGCAACCCAATTTCCATAGATTATTTTTGCATATTTTCTTGTCATATTTTTTCAGGAATCCTCATATTACTGATGCAACTAAGGTACAATGCTTCTATCCTCCATATGCATCATATTTTCGTAAAACAAAATAATAATAATAATAATAATAATACTTAAATATTTATATATAAAAAAAACATTGAGGACAATGTCTGATCTAGGTTGGGGGGGATAAGATTCGAATTTTTGAAGAAATTTTTCGAAATTTTTGATTTTGTGAATTTTATTTCATCTCAAAAAAAAAAAACCCCCTAATTTCTATGCTTTAGTGCTGAAATGATAAACACACAAAGTATATAAAATCTAAAAAGCCCAATAACTAGTCAGGAGTAAGTCAATTTGAGTTCTTTTTATTAAAAGTTTTTTTAGTGAGTTGTAAGATAATTTTTACTTTGGAATTTCACAACACACATGGCCTACACTTCTAAGGGTTAGGTTCAACATTATGTTGTTAAGTCTGGTAGCAACCTTGAGTCCTGATGAATCATACTTATCTAATTCACTTTTATTAAAAAAAAAAGTGAATTTAGTCAGGTACATCGAAAAGGGCTACCTATTGTCAAAGGTCAGCGGGCTTGTAATGAGGAACCCGAGCATAGGTCCGTAGGGGAGTCTTGATGCCCAACACCTTACGCCATCTAGTGTGGGAGTGTTGACTGAATGCTCGCTACACGGAGGAATCATTACAAGAGTAAAAGTGCGTAATTTATAAATCTAAAAAAAAAGAGAAGAAAAAGAAAAAAAAATTATAATATTGATCTTGAAAAAGACGATAGTGTGAAAGCCGTCGTTGTAAAAATTCGAGTAAACTGGAACATTACAGATAAAAACCATGAGGTATTAAAGTAAACATCCACAACTCTCGAAATCCTGCAAGATAGGATGATTTTGAATCAGTGATTAGGTCTTATCTGACCAATTCTTGGAAACTACTAGCTTTAGCAGTATTTTGGAGAATCTAAAGCCTTAGCTTGTGTATGGTCCAGATATCACCAAGCACCCAAGTATAAATTAGCCTTACAATTTTCTAACGGAAACTTAATGACTTCAACTTAAGTTGCATCTTGACCTAGGATTTGGGCTGACTTAGTAATTAAAACTTTGTGTGCTTTTGAAATTCTTGGCATTAATGCATTTGAAATTAGATTTTATAAAACAATAAAATAAATTTTTTTTCGACACAGTTTGTGGGTATCTGAGCCGGAAACCCTCACGAGACAAAACTCGTCCACTAGGGCCACATAGGGGTTTAAAGCCTTATTGCATACGGTAAATGCAATCGCGATTCCTGCGAAAGTGAGTTAGTTTTTTCTATTTTGCTTGAGGACTAACAAAATATAAGTTGGGGGGTGTGATAAGTGCTAAATAATGCATAAATTAATATCTTATTCATAGCACTTATCATTATTTTAATTCACATATTTTTGTAAATTCAACTAAAAATTGAATTATCTTCATCATTGCATTATTAAAAATAATTCGATTTTTGCTTGATTATATTGGTCCATCTAATGTATGCAGGTCAAATCAAATTCATCTGGGATGACCCCTGAACCCGAATGACACGCACCCCGTGAATCAGATCTTCTCAATTTCCTCTTCAACACATGGCTATCCCTAGTTCACGTTCTTCTCCCATGCTCCATGTACCACAACTCCAACCGCAAGTTATTTCAACCATTTATCTCGCACCCACGTCATCCTTCCCAGCAAAACAATATCATTCCCAGATTTCTTCCAACTCCATCCGCAAATCCCTCCTTAGCTTCATCTTCCCGAATCTCCCAACGTCCCAGCAACCACCCTCTTCTTCTGAACCAACCCAACTTCCCTCGGAATCACATCCACGTTGATCACCTTCCAATTCTTCCGCTAGATCCCACATCCACCGTTCCCAAGCTTCATCCCAACGGCATCATCACCCTCCTCTTCGCCTGTAGGATAAACTCAAATCCCAACAGCTTCTGGATCACTTCACAACAATTCCCAAGCATCCATCCGTTCCAGCTTCTCTGATCCGCAATCCAAGTTTAAACTCCTAACTCACCACCCCATCCCATGAGCATCAAGGATCACTTCCAAACCAAGTTTCCTCCCGTATCCAATGAGCAAAACCAATCCTTCGTCCACGGATTTCTCCCAGCACCCTCTCCCCAGTTCTACGTGTCTCTTATCTTTCGGATAAGAACCAACCAACCTCCGAATCCCCTGTTCCGCATCCAAGCCAAAGGAAATCAAATACTCAAACACCAGCCGAATCCAGATCCTCTCGTTTCGGATCATCTCCCAGCCTATCAATGGATGAGTCCACGCGTTCTTCCCAGCTCTACAACAACCATCCCGAGCTTCACGGCAACCAAATGAATCTCCCCTGTTTCGGAAACAGAACAGGCCAATCTTCCCTTTGCGATTAACCTTCCAACCGTTCCAAGTACCTGAATGCATTCTTATCCACAGAATAATCTCAGCATCCCTTGCATCTTGGTCCACATTCTCGCCATCCCCTGCAGTCGAAGATCAAGCAACCTCCCATGGATCACGGATCATCAACCTCTTCCCAACGGCGGAGCAGTTCAATCAACCTTATCCTCCCATTCAGGTGAAGCTATAAAAGGAGGAGTCTTCTCTTCTTCGGATCATCTCTCCTCAGAGGCCAAATTCCCCACCGGGAGGGGTTCCACAAATCTCACCACAGTTCTTCTCAAGGTGACTTCCCACGGGAAGAAGAGGAAACAGGGGAGGGAGTGAGCCGAATCCCATGAGAGAATAAAAAAATGAGAGAAAGGAAAGAGAGAGAAGATTTCTTGGTTATTTTGGGAATAACTTCCCCTAAGAGCTAAGAAGGAGCCGTTCTCAAGGGAATCGCAAGAGGGAGAGATGGGAGCCCGCTGCTGTGCTGCTGCTGCCGTCTCCAACTCCATGCAGGGCTGATCTTCTCTCTAGGGCCGGATGCAGCTCTAACAAAGGGCCAAGGGTTTTGTATTTTTGATTTATGTTCTTGGAATTGTATAAACTTCTTTGATCTTAATGAATATTTCTTTAATTCCATATTTGAATTCTGTGATTTTAAATATGATGTTTATACAATTGCTCTTCATGATCACTAAGTAAATATAAGATAGTCCATGCTAAAGAAAGATGCGATGTGCTGCCACCTTAGATTAGGGTAGACATTTCATGATAACTAAAGATGGATTATGCCTAAATTACTTTTGTGAATTTTTATTTAAATGCTTATTAGGCTTGTAGCCAATTTGCATGTTTATCCAAGAATAAATTGAAATATAAATAACCCTTGTCTCGATGTTAGTGGTGAATTTCTTGCCCTAGGTTCTCCCAAATTGATATCATTTTAATTGCATTTTTTATTCAATTGCTTAGTTTAATAGTCTTCAAAAATTCTCTTCCATTCAAATATTTTTATTTTTAAGAAAAATAACTATACCCCAATCCCTGTGGATCGATATCCGTAATCACTATCCTACTAGATACGTGCTATTGCGTGGTCTTTAAAGTTGACTATCAGTATCATACCATAAGGTAGGGATACTCTGGAGTTGCATATCACTTTCCTCATCTGCTTCAGTATCATGGCCGGGAGATTCAGGGGAATACCCTGAATAATATACTCCATCACTACTAAATCTCGCTCTGTGATGCGATCGAATCTCCTGCTCTTTGGAAATAAAATTCTATTTATGATACTAAGCAATAATCTCATTTCAGCAGATAAAGAGCTTGCTATTACCTTTTCTGAGAAGTCAAAGCCCTCATTTTCCATAATCAACTGCAGAGCTCTCATCTTGTTTTCTGGTTTTTTCGGAGTGGCTCCTTCGCAGGGTAGATGAAGTAGCTCACTCAAACTTTCCTCGGAAACTCGAACCCTAACTCCTCGAACTTCTGAAACAAGCCCTCCCATTCCAGTTTTAAGGAAGGCATAGAACTCCCGAACTAATCCGGGGTAGATCATCACATCTAGGGAGCAAAGATACTCCCAACCTTGCCTTTGGATCCATTCCCTCAACCTAAACCCTTCTTGATCAAAGAACTCGGAATGGATCCTTCTCCCCGTTGTAACCGGTCTCCCCGCAAATCTTGCAAGTATAACTGAGGGGGAAGGAGGAGGAGGTGGCTCCGCACGTGCCTCACATTGGGGAGACACTGTAGATGGCTCCGTAGGTTGCCTTTCCTCACGTTGGATCCGTGAGACTCTTCCGGATCTCTTGGCTACGGCTCTTTTGGGTCCCATTATTTCAAGATCTTAAGGTAATCTACTGTTTGGAGGAGTTTGGAGGAGTTTGGAGAGTGGAGAATAGAGTATTCAGAAGAGGACAAGGGCAAACAGTGCCCTAACAATGCTCTCGGTCCCCCTTTAACAGTGGGGTCCCGACGTTGGGTTCGACTCAAGAATTTTCTTGGGTCGACTCAACGTTGGGTCGACCCTATTCTGGGTTGGGTTGACCCAAGTGCAGAATTTTTCTTTTCTCTTCCTTTTTGCTTCTAAAAATTTTCCTTGCTTCCAATCCTTATAAATTCTTTCTGGAACAATGATACATGAGTAAGGAATCTATAGATAACAAGTATGACTCATGTTTCATGGGTTTTTTGAAATTGAAGGAATGTATCATGAGACTACTTGCTCCCTTTTATATTTCTTCAATAAAAAGGATCACATATGCCTAATTCCCTCCTTAGCGTGCAGAATCTATCTTCACTCAAGAATTTTGTAAATATGTCGGCGAATTGTTTTTCAGTGCATATATGCTCAATACATATGTTTCCATTTTGTACATGATCCCTAATAAAATGATATCGTATTTCTATGTGTTTGGCTTTAGAATGCTGAACCGGATTTTTAGTAAGATTGATGGCACTAGTATTATCACACTTAATAGGAATATTATCTAGCTTAACTCCATAGTCCTCTAGTTGTTGCTTAAGCCATAGTACTTGAGCACAACAACTACCAGCAGCTATATATTCAGCTTCAGCTGTGGACAGTGCCACTGAATTCTGCTTTTTGCTAAACCATGATACTAAGTTATTTCCTAAGAATTGACATGTGCCACTTGTGCTCTTCCTATCTGTTATGGGGGAATTGAGCCGCCATGCCCCACGTGATCGGCACGCGTATCCAGGAAAGCTACAGCTGCCCTATGATCCAGCACTCCGACCCCGAGTCGGACCTCCTCGGCTCCGCAGCCCGACCCCGGGTCGGCTGCCCTATGATCCAGCACTCCGACCCCGAGTCGGACCTCCTCGGCTTCGCAGCCCGACCCCGGGTCGGCTGCCCTATGATCCAGCATTCCGACCCCGAGTCGGAGATCTTTTGATAACGACAGGCTATTCTCCAGAGGCACGCCGCGGCCTCCTGCTCCACTACTCCCTGCAACGGCTGTACCCGATGCTACCCACGATCTCCTGTATCAACCGTACAAAGCGGAGCTCCACTACGCCCTGCCATGACCGTACCCAGCGCTGCTCCACGACGCCCCGTAACGGCCATGTCAGTGGCCATTCTAATCGTGCCCCACGACGACAAACCCCCCTGAGAGACCTCCCAGCCAGGTATATATGCGGCTGGGGGGAGAAGGGGGGGGGGAAGCAATACCTCCCAGAGTACTCTCTCCCACTTGTGATTATCATCTCTCCTCCTCCAATCTCCTCTGACTTGACCGTCGGAGGGCCATCACCACCCTGGTGGTGGTGCAAGGCTTGTTTGCAGGTTCCTTGGCGGAAGGTGGAGCGCAACCAGCACCAACCAAGACAACTCAGGCGGAACCCCGTTCACACCGTCGTGTCAATCGTTCTCGGTTTGGACCACCAGCAACAGTTGGCGCTAGAGGAAGGGACGAATCTCAGAACGATCGTAATGGCACGGCGAGGTGGTCGCGGAGCTTCCAATGCTTCCGGTCGCGGAGCCTCTCGCGCCCTCTGGCCGGGAGGCTGCTGCGTCCCCAACACACTCTCAAGCAGGCATTCCACCGCTTCTCCTCCCATTCAGACGGTCGAACCTGCTCAGTTCGACCAGCTAGCCCAGCAGGTTCGCACCCTCGCGGAGGCAGTGCAGAATCTGCAGGGTGTGATCTCTCGGGTGCCGCAGCGGGCTCAGGAAGCCGCTGCTCCCCGAGCACTCGCCTCTTCCTCACAACCCGCGCTCCTTCCTCTCCCATGGAGAGGAGCGCCGGCGCGGGGAGGATTCTCGAGTGCGGTCCATTCTGCCAGGACCTTCTCATCGGAGCTGCGCGGGGTACGAGAGGCGGACCCGGGCGCGTTCTCAGACACCCCAGTCCTCGAGGGGCCCGCACTCCAGTCGGTCCCCCTCGCGCCGCTCCTTGTCTCCCACCCACCGGTCGCCGCTCCCTGGACCGGCGGGTGGACGATCTCCACAGACAGCTCCAGGTCCTGAAGGGCCACTCCAAAGATCCCTTCGCCGACTTGGAAATCTCCTCCCAGCCGGCGCTTGCCTCAAGGATCCTGCGAACCCTAAACCCGCCGGGTTCAAAATGCCGGCGATCGAACCCTACGACGGGGCGGCGGACCCACGGGACCACGTGGAGAGTTTCAGGACTCTTATGCTCCTCCATGGAGCATCGGATCCTCTCCTCTGCAAGGCCTTCCCGGCGACCCTCCGCGGCCCGGCAAGGGCGTGGTTCGCCGGCCTGGAGGCTAATTCCATCCAGTCCTTCCACCAGTTCACCCGTCTCTCATCAGCCATTTTCGCCGTCAGTAGCCGGCGAAGACTGGTCTCCGACTCCCTCTTCGATGTCCGGCCAGAACGAGGGAGAGAGCCTGCAGGATTATCTCACCCGCTTCAACAAGCAACACCTGGAGGTCCGGAATTTGAGCCAGGAGGTGGCTCTCTCAGCCCTGAAGCGAGGCTTCCGGAAGGCAGACTCACCTTCTCCCTGGACAAACGCCTGCCGCGGAGCTTCCCGAGCTGTTGTCTCGGGCAAACCAGTATGCAGACGCCGAGGAGCAGCCTCCCACCGGAACAAGGAGGCCGCCGAGGCCCTCTAAAAGCCCGGGAAGAAAAGGCGAAAAGAGGCACCCCAAGGAGGAGCCCGACGCCTCAACGCCGGCGCAGAAGCCCGTCACCAG